>NC_049983.1:28579800-28592905 GCF_000003815.2 Branchiostoma floridae
CATGCGTTTAATCAAATGCGAGTACCAAACACGAAATAAGTCAGTAATAAAGAAATCATTTTCCTCAACCACAGAAACGTGTGTGATGAAAGCTTAAATCTGGACAAATTTACTTTTCAACTTTAAAGCCATTCTATCACCTAACCAAGCCTTCTAGCCATCCCCCGGGGTTCCAGACGGGGAGTCCTCGGCAGGGTGAGCTTCTATCCCCGCCGGCCAGCTAAGCTCATCCCGGTGATTTCGCCTGACTGAATCCAATCAAGAGAGCCTTCGGGGTTTAGGCGGGGCTAGCCAAAATTTCCTCGGAGCATGTTACTGCTCGTGCCGAAGAGCTGGCGTGTGTGGGCCCTGGTAACGATCTGGATTCCCAGTAACTTCACTGTAACGTCATTCATCTTGTAAGTTCGGAAAAATTCCTTTCTACTAATCTGCGAGATTGGTCAAAGGTTGGTCTGGTTGTTGCTATTAGGGCTTGATTTGATATATTAAGTATGGAAAGGCTTAACTAAAAATCAGTTAATACTCTTCAGATAGTGTCTATTTTTGATGTTTTTCACAACATCCCTGGACCTTGCTACATGTTATATTTCTTTGAACTAATTCATGACAACCTCAAATCGGTGTGCAGGCCGCTTTTCAGTGAGGTCTTAAGGAAACAGGTAAGGGTACGGGTCAATTTTTCACACGATACAAATAGCGGCCCAACAGGCCACCGACGCGACGATCTCACAGTTTGGAGAAGATAAATTCTTTGAAAATTTTGAAAGGAGATTAAATCCCGTTTATAAACAACGTTCTTCAATATTAGGCAATAAGGTAAATATAGTAGAAAGATAGTAAATGGTTAGACCAAATAGGTTAAATGGTATTATTTGACATCTCATGAACATTCGAACGCAGGCCGATTCAAAGCCAATCCACAGAATATACCATACACATCCGTATTGAAAAGACGTGCTCCGGGCAAGAAAAATTAAGCAGTCCACACACAAAGGTTTCAAGTGACCCTTTCCAAAATGGTCGTGTCTAGAAGAAAATATCCAGCCAGGTTAGGGCTGTATAATGTACCAAGTGAAGGTTTGGTGTAAGATTTCCCCTTCAGGGAACTGGAGAATAGAACAGCTACAACACACATAAAACAAGGGACAAACGCTCAAACCGGTAAACATCTATTCATGTTTCCTGTGTCAGCAACAATTCGAAATCATTTTAAACCATGTAATCTTTTACCAATCAGCCTGGTGATAGAATCAATCTGTGTACTCCTGATCTGCTGTACTCCTGTTCCTAGAGTTAAAAGACTTAAAGTTGGGTCTTTTGTTTAGCCAAGTGGTTATTGCGGTAATCCGAACACAAGCGACACTTTAAAAGAATGCCAATCATCCATTACATTATCTAGATTGAGCATTATTTAGGCAAGGATGGGCAGGTACGACCTAACTCCGATACACGCCAAGAAGGAATATCCCTTGCATTTGTGATGGAACTTTGTTTTCCTTTGTCAACAATGAGTCATGAATATAAACATACATACATGCAAACGTAATGGATTCATATGTACCAAAATTGCAGAAAGCAAAACTAGTGGACTAATAACCTTAATCACAGGAACATGTTTGAAATCCAGAAGAAAGCAGAACTACCAATATATAACGTTAGTAAATAATCAAAACAACAGTTCTTTACACGTCTATAGTCCTAAAGCAATCATGATAATTATTACCCTATAGCTAAATCAAAGCAAATCTATTCTAATAATACATTGAAAGATATCAGTTTTCTTACTCTTAGTTATCTCAAAAAATTGAGAGTGATGCACTGTAATGTACTTAGAGAAATTGTAAATCACGAAAAGCAAGAAGAAGGACAGGTTAACTTGGAGAGATGGACGATGAATTCGAAGGATGGGAATGATTTATATTGACTTTGACGTGATGCTATAGCAAAAGTAAATGCTTTATATACAAATTCCCCTAACCGTCAGATCTATAGTAACGTACCCTACGTCCGTTCATCAACTCTTAAGGCTCGTGGTAACTTCTCATATAGTGTATGGGAAGATATTGGAAGATATCATACGATATTTGTTTCATTGTGAGGGTCTGGACTCCTGATAAAGTATGTAGGAAGATATGGGTTCCTCAGAGTAGGTAAGAAATGATGCTATTCGTGCGTAATTACGCCTGCTTCGTATCATTGGCATAACACACACACACACACACACACACACACACACACACATACACACATACACTAACACATATACACACACACACACACACACACACGCACATACACATACACACACACACACACACACACACACACACACACACACACACACACACACACACACATGTGGCCAAGTATAGACCAGTCTCCCTATTATCATTAGTTAGTAAAGTCATGGAACGCTGCCTGTATGATACTGTGTTTCCTGTACTACGAGGGTCTATTTGCGATTTCCAACACGGGTTTACTCCTGGCCGATCCACTACAACCCAACTTTTGGAGACTTACTACCAAGTAGGGTCCATACTCGACAGAGGGGGACAGGTCGATATGTTATTCCTTGACTTTGCCAAGGCATTTGACTCTCTCTCAACCACACTCTTCTGGTACATAAAATGCAAATGTTTGGTTTCAGTGGTAATCTCCTAGCATGGTTTGATTCATATCTCACAAATCGTCGTCAGCGGGTTGTAGTGGAAGGTTTCCACTCTGAGTGGCTGCCTGTAACGTCGGGAGTTCCCCAGGGCTCTATCCTTGGACCCTTGCTTTTTTTGTTGTATATTAATGACTTACCTTGTACAGTTGGACACTCGTCCGTTGCTCTATTTGCAGATGACTCCAAATGCTTTAAGGAGGTCTGCAACTCAAACGACTGTTCTAAGTTACAAGATGACATTACTGCTATGTACAAATGGAGTCTTACATGGAAGATGTCATTTCATCCTTCCAAATGCAAACTGTTACGTCTGACCCGTTCTAAGAAGCCAATCCTGTACACATATCATATATCTGACTCTGTTGTAGCCTCTGTTACAAGTATGGACGACCTAGGGGTTATTGTGCGGCCAGATCTGCTGTGGGACAACCACGTTGTTAAAATGGTAGCTAAGGCGAACTCCGTCCTGGGTTTCATCAAACGCACAATTGGTTTCAACGCTAACACTGATGTCCGTAAGGCACTGTACACCACATTGGTCAGAAGCATCCTAGAATATTGTTCTCCATTGTGGTCTCCCCAGTCTAGGAAACTCATGTCCTTAGTAGAGGGAGTGCAGCGCCGAGCCACTAAATTCATTTTAGGCCCCCAGTCTACCGACTTAACCTACAAAGAAAGACTGACAGCACTACAACTGCTACCACTCACGTACAGGCGGGAGGTGTGTGACATTCTGCTTTTTGTCAAATCGAGGTCAACTGTGGAGAGATATGTATCATTTCCCACAAGGCCGACTAGAAGTATTAGATCCTTCATGCTTACTCCTATTAGATCTAAGACCTCAGCGTTCCATCACTCCTACATTCCTAGACTGGTAACAATCTGGAACTTGTTGGCTCCTGGCCTCCGTTGTATCGGACAGCTAGCAGCCAATCAGTCTGATGCGTTAGCATTCAAGCACAAGTTGGTAAAGTCTGCCTATGACAGACTCAGTTTACAATACTGTCTTGACCGACCTTGCACTTGGTCCACTTCTTGTGGGTGTGACTCATGTGTGGCTTTGAGGCCGCGCTAGGCAATAGTTTTATAAGTAGTGCTACCCAGATTATGCTTTCCACATATATATGACCTGTATTGTATGTATTGATGTTGTTGCTTGTATGTTATTGATTTGTATGTACTGGTGTTATTTTTATGTGAGGGAGGGCAACTTGTAAGGGTTGTTTGAACCTGTTTTGCCCTCCCAATCACTGTGTGATGAATTCAAATAAATAAATAAATAAACACAATCACGCATACACAGGAACGTTTATGTGTGTGTATGAGTATGTGTGCGTGTTTGGTGTTTGAGCGTGTGTCTGTGTGAGTTGCTGTTATTCGCCGTAAACAATGCATTTGCTAAATATTGAAACGTGCTGGCTGGATCTGTCGCCGAATATTGATAATCGGAGGCCTTAGATTGGTCGCGAGGCAAAGTGTCTCAAACAAGACGATCTGTGCAAAGAGCAAAGTTTGGAAGATGGTTCTGTCCGTGTGACTCATTCATGTAATTAACAATCGGCACGATTCATTGGAACTAAGGTGGGTATACCTGGTAAATGTGCTGGTGTGACATCCTGTCGCGGTGGCTCGAGGAAACGCCAGAGGGAGCTTGTGTTTGATTGACAGAACGCTCTCCTAGACAAAGACGTTAGGCCGACCGCGGTGGTCCTGTCGTGCCTGCCTGACGCGCGACATAATTATCTACAGCATTTCATCATCAAAGACAACGCGCCCCGACGCGATCGTGGGAACTCTGGTGACTGGCACGTACGCGTTGGTGTTAACAACGGCAAAGTTTCGGGAAGCGATCTCATTCGCAATGACTGGCACGAAAGCATTTAATTTAGCAAACGGCTGGACCTGGCCTTGTGTTACTGAAGATTCCATTCAAATAATTCAAAACTGTCCCTTTTGAACTTCGTTAAGTGATTACAGAGTTCAGAATTAGCAGTCATTCTATGGTAAAGTCTCTTCGCTCATGACCTCAATCACTAAACATGACTGAAGAGGCAGCCCAACTGTCTTCAAGATGAATATAGACATGGATAAAGCTTGGCGCATTTAACCTGCCATGACCCTTTTAAGACTAAAATTCACCTGTTTAATGGGCCGGATGGGTGTAGCCAAGATTGATAATTGGTCCCTTCTTCAGGGTCAAGTGTCACGCATTAGTCAATCGTTGTTTGTTTGTTTGTTTGTTTATTTGTTTATTATTCCTTGTTGTGGCTCGGAAACAATGGGACGCCTCATGCAACATAAACAACAAGTGCTGATGTGCGGGAATGCGAGATCTGTAATAAAAGTCTCAAGCCGTTCATTTCATTAACAGTTCAAACCTTGGTTCAAATGCCGATTCTTTAGTTACTTAGCTCTTGAAGCAAGGGGGATTAAGAATTTACCTCATAAGAAAGAAGGAATTGTCAGAGTCGCACAAGAAATCCTGACTTGTTGCTCTAGGTGTCGTCTTTTGATACGACGTAAATAACGTGTCCTTGAAAAGGTCAGTCATACTTAATTTGGTGTTTCCCCAACAGTATGTCCCTCTTTAATCTCATTGCATAGAACCTCAAAACGACGTGTCAAACCTGGCACACCTTTGTTACAGTCACTTTTTTTCTTAAACCAGTTTCCAAAATTCCTTGAGGATCCCTCTGTGCCACAAATGTTCACATGACACCAGTGGCAGTTCGACAGGCCTCCAACCGATCTCACAGTTTGGAGGCGGTAAAATGTCTGCTGCGATCTATTCATGCGTGAAAAGGTCACGGAGTTAACCGACCTGTCGGCAGCTGTTTGCGAAGCGATGATGTTCGATCAAATGGAAACTCGCTCGTTAATTATAACAGATTTGTTTTCTAACCAGCGAAATATCAGCAAGGAACATTTTATACATAGAAGTTCGCCTTTGGAAGGTATTTCGATCCCGTATTTAAACAATGTTCTTCAATATCAGACAATAAGGTAAATATATTAGAACAGTAGTAAATGGTTAGGCCAGATCAGCTAAATGTTGTGTATCATTTGACATCTCATGAACATTCGAACACAGGCCGATTCAAAGCCAATCCACAGAATGTACCATACACATCCGTATTGAAAAGACGTGCTCCGGGCAAGAACAAGTAAGCAGACCACATGCACACAGAGGTTTCAAGTGACACTTTCCAAAATGGTCGTGTCTAGAAGAAAATCTCCAGCCAGGTTAGGGCTGTATAATGTACCAACTGAAGGTTTGATGTAAGATTTCCCCTTCAGGGAACTAGAATAGAACAGCTACATCACACATAAACCAAGGGACTAACGCTCAAACTTTAACCCATTAGATATGCTATACATCAGTCAACTTCTGTTGTAGTACTGCTGAATCAAAAAAGACATTCCGATCCAGCCTCCACATTTATAGAACCAATTGTAAAGAACTACAACACGCACCATTGTTGTTCTCTGTCCAAGTCACAAGACGTATTCCTTAGTCGGACATGACCTCCACACGTCACCCATAATCCATACATCGCTTGTCGTCCAGAGCACATGGTAAATCTCTAACTGGCGAAGGAAATAACCTATCCATAGTCAACACTTCACAAGTTACCAAAAACATTGATCAGTTAGAAGGAACATGGCGGCAAACGACCTTCTATAAAACCTCAAGTTGAAAAACCGGTTGTACACAAGGTCGCTTATCGTGCAGGTACATTAACGACATCTAGCGGTCTCATGCACCACTACATGTGCCACCAAATGACTCATTGACAACTTGTGCGGAACAACATCTGTATCTGTATCTGTATCTGTATCTATATGTAAATAGCCGGTAAAACCGCCGTTCAGCGTAACACACCAGCTTCGCAGGCACGCGGCGCAGCAGCAGTTGGTTATGTTACAACGAACAACCTGTCACACCTAACTTTTGCACATCTATCTGCAAGTGTTCTTTAAAACTACCAAAAGAAGATGTCCCTACTGTACTTGGTGATAACGAATTCCACTCTACGATAGTTCTGGGAAAGTACGAATTTTTGAACACATCAATTCTAGGTTGGTAACTCTGGTACTTGAAGTCACTGCTGTTTCTTGTTCTTTGTTCAGCCGGTATTAGATACTTATCAGTCGGTACGTCCACCAGTTTATTGGTCATTTTGTACATCATGCAAAGTCTGGACATTTTCCTTCTGTCTTCAAGTGACGTCCACTGCAAATCTGTTTTCATTTTGGAAACACTAGAATCCCCGTTATAGTTGTTTGTGCAGAATCGGGCAGCTTGGTTCTGTACCCTTTCAAGTTTATCTTTGTCTTTCTTTGTATACGGGTTCAATACTGTAGCGGTATATTCAAGGTTAGGTTTTACTAGTGACGTGTATGCAAGTCATTCTACCCTGGCTGGGCATGCCCACAAGTTGCGTTTGATCACTCCCAATGTCTGCTTAGCCTAGGTTATTATTTCATTAACATGGCCCCCCCACTTCAGCCCAGTTGTTAACGTAACACCTAGGTGTGGTTGTTTTTTTGTGGTTTCTAATGCCTGACCACAAAACTGGTAATGAGACACATTTGGTGTGCGTTTGTTCGTCATGTGTATGATATAGCACTTATCAGGATTGAACTGCATAAGCCATTTCCTTTGCAATTCTTCCAGGGTGTTCAGACGTAAGGGTGCAAAATAGACTCCTGGTGGATTTACTTTCTGGAAATATTTTGATACCCAGAAACATGATGAGTATAAACGTTGGTATAAAACTTATATTTACAGGCAGATAATGCAGTCTTCTACCATATCTATGAGACAACAATAAATGTTTGAGTAAATGGTAAATGTGGGAACTAGAGATCCCCCACACATCATAAGAACCGTGGCAGCACAACGAGAGAAACTGAAACAAGACACTGAACCATCACTGCAGTTCCAACGACGATTCCACACCGCTTTTACCCTGTACAAGCTCCTCAATGGACGCTGCCCTCCACACTGACAAACCCTGGTGACCAGAACCCGGGCTGCCACTGAGTCACGTTACTCCCTCAGGAACAGCGACCACCTGACATCTGAACTCATTAAGTCCACCAGAGACCAGAGAATATTCTTCTACAGAGCAACATCACCCTGGAACACCCTCCTTACTTCTACTCGCACTGTCACAACTGCTGCTTCCTCCAAAAGAAAACTCCGCCTTTAATAGAAAACTCTGGGAATGTCTTAAGGGGACCCTTACAGGTGTATACATACAGTGACCCAGCATGACCTCTCGCTGTATATGTTGTTGTTGATAAATACTGTTGTAGAGTCTATTGTAGATACTATGACTACTTAGTGCTATGAGACTTAGTGCTCCAGCGGACGAGAAGGTAGAGAACTAATTACACACCCCTCCTTCACCATAAAAAGTCATGTGCAGGTCAGGCAAACAGGCAAATAGCCTGTCTGTCTCCTCATCTGTCAAATCGACAGAAGAAACAAAAACAAACAAAAAACAACTATGACTACTATATTACATCATGTTCTTTTTATGTACTTGATAATTATCCTGTCCTTGTCAAATTCCATTTGTAACCGTCCATTTGTAACCGTCAGCAGGGCCCTGTGCAAAACCCACAGGCTGGTTGGGCAGCTCTGGCTGTGCGTGCTGAACAGCCAGAACCTATAAATAGATAAATGAAGAGACTGACCCACGTCATCTGCTCATCTGCATGCTGTGTCAAAGAGTCTTAAATCCAGCCTTAGTATTCTGCAATTCTGCGGACAGTAAATTACTTGAATTTCATCCTATGAAGAACTTTATTCCGTAATTTTAGAACTTTTTTATTTCCATGGCGTGGCACATAACATGAACATATGTTCTCGGTTATGATGGGTCTATATGTAGGTCAACAGCAAGTAACTCGAGAAATTGTCGATGGAACTTTGTGATTTTTGGTTGGTGTGTAGCGGTTGTGGAAAGGAAGGCCAAGTTCGAAAATGGTTTACCTGACGTTTTCCTACGGCACTGCAGCGAGCTTTGTAATTTTATGCGCCTGTTTGTGGACAGCATAACTCGTTATTAGATAATTCTAGATACATATTAGTAAATGGCTAACATGTGAAGTTATAACACTAGCAAATAATCTACCTATGACATTGTAATGTAGGTAGTAGACATTGGAGTCCCTCCTGAGCATAGTAGTTTGGAAAAGTGCAGTGGGATATCGCCATGTTCTCTAACGTTATTTTGCCACTACCTTCTGAAATTGTGTTTCAAGACCTGGTTCTGAACTTCTGCTGAGGTTCGCCAGGTGGCGTTCTGAACAATACACCTGATGGAAAACCGGTTTCTTACAAAGGTAATCTGCCACCAATGTTGCCAGATGTCACTAGTGACGCTTTTCTGTTTATATCGTGTGCAGTGACCCTTTGTAAGTTTGTGTTTACATCGTGTGCAGTGACCCTTTGTAATTTTGTGTTTATACTGTGTACAGTGACTCGTTTTAAATTCATTGTTGTTGTTTTTTCAAATCAAGCCTGAGAAGAGCCTTTACACCTTGGACGTCTTATCCAATCTGAGATAGACACAGCCAAATGGACCAAACTGCGTATGTGGTAATCACATGGTTCACTATCAGTCTCACTTTTCAAAGTTCAGGGGTCAAATTGTCAAAGAGGCGTTTTCTCCCTTCCAACTGCCAACAATTGTCTAGTTCTGGCTTGTGATCTGGTCTGTCTTTCAGCTGTCAAGTTTCTAGCCTCCTTTGCAGACGTTTGGCGCGGTGTTGTTTATTTTTGGGGAGCGCTGATTCTCAATTTCCAACGCGGGCTAAGGTTGACTCTTTGTCAGGAAAAGAAGTTTTGCCACAACCAGAAATTCTTTCCCAGCAAAGCAAACCTTTAAGCCCTTGTTGAAAATCCCAAACCAGCGCTTCCCAAAAAATAAACGCTACAGTAACTGCTACAGAAGTCTGCACAGGTGGCTGCAAGATTCCACCTACTGAATAAGCTTCACTAACAATGATGTGTGTCGGGGCCGCTGTGGCATTAGATTACTCGCTTCTCCATATAAGGGAGTTTAGTGTTACATCTGGCTTGTCTGTTGCCATGGTGACCACATCCTCTGTGCTGTTTTTCTGTCTCTGGAGCTGGTTGGGTCGCAAAGCAGTATGGGTAAGTCTGACGTCTCCGATGTTGGCAGTCGCACAAGAAATATTACAATTATTGGGCGGGCCGACTTCTCTCTCTCTCTCTCTTCGCAGCCAGGGGCTTAATTGCAAGCTCACAATAGGCGGGGCTTAATTGCAAACGTGTTTAACTCAGGAATTTAACTCAGGTGACCTCAATACGACTGTTACAAGTGTCTGGAGCGGCTGCTGTTTGGTACCAAATCAGGTAACCTTAGGACGACAGTAGTTGCCCCAGGTGCGGCCATAAGACTGTAGGTTTGAACCACACCAGGAAGGACCAGTCTTTTGGATAGATATGGTGGGTTCTTTAATATGCTAAATGTGTGGCTCTCCTCAAACACGGAACCTCCATTTAACATCCTATCTGAGCTGAGGGATGTCCTTAACCAAATCTGGCTGGGTACTCATTTATCCCGAGTGAAGTGAGGAAAGTCATGTGAAGAGCCTGTCCCAAGGACACAAGATTGGTCGTACATCAGCGGATTAGAACCCAGGACCTCTGGTTCATGGGCCAAACATCCTGCCGTTATGCTAAATGACCGGCCACAATAATAATTAGTCTTTAATTGGCATTTTTCAATTGACGTGGATTCTGCCAGGTTTGCAGCTTTTAACTTACAAAGGAGTGTCTTAGTGGCTTTGCCCCCCCCCCCCCCCCTCTGTATTAAGATCGATATTCTTATCAGACCATAAGTGTTCAGGTTTGTAGCTTTACTTCATGTGGAAAACAACTAAGTAAAACTTATTTTTTCCTACATGAAACATGAACTTGAGGGGAAAAGTCAGCGTTTGTGTAACTTTCAGTTATTCTCTTATTCTCCTAATAAGTCTAGCAATACTATGAAATCTGACACAAAGACAACAGACACAGGTGTGTGGTACCAAAATTGCACATCTTATATTAAAAAGTTTCAAAGCAAATGCGCGTAAAGAACATATGTAACTAAGCGATCAGTTCTAGTTGTGAGTTCAGCAAGACATCACTTCTCTGGATTTAGTACATGATGGTATCTCTTCTCTATCTTCTCATGGGGAAATCTGGGCTAATCTCACAATTATTACTGACGCAAAATTCCGCAGCACCTCTACATAATAACACAAAATTCCGTAGCACCTCTACATAATAACACAACATTCCGTAGCACCTCTACATAATAACACAATAACACAAAATTCCGCAGCACCTCTATAAAAGAGTCTAGTTTATACTAAAGAAATACTAAATTGTTGGTTACAAGTAAGATAACTGATTCTCACTTAACAGTAAAGCTATGCTCATACACTTCATATTTCTAACACCCTGGTGTCTTATAAACTAACAACGCTGACCTTATATAACCTCAGTATCAGCAACGTCTAATAAAATCTACAGGAAGATGAAAAGTTAGATCTAGTACAGAAATAAGATTATACACTAGAAACCTACATTTAGAGCCTTCGAACAGAGTAGAATTTGTTAATTCAGAAGATGACAAAGCTAAATGTCAACACAATTATTACTATATAGGCTTGCTAGTAATTTGCACTATTATTTCGTAATACACCACTATCCCACAATGTTTCACAGCCAGCCTCACTGCCTCATCTCATCTTTTCCTTTCTCATCTCAGTAATTGCCTCTGACTCTGAAGGTTGTAATCTGCAGATATGGTGGCCACCATGTCAAACACAATTACTGCATAATCCTCTGAAAACATTCTCCACAGAACCCGGAGGTTTTGTCTCCCCTGACTGTCACACTGTGGATGCAGCAATGGTACCGTAAAGCTCCTTTCACCTGCCTTTTGGGGTTTTTTGTTCAGCTGACAACAGTTTTCCGCCTTCTAACCAACTGTGTCTATACTAACACGTTTGCATCCAGCATTGAAATAATAGTCCAGACACGTTAACTTACAAATGGTCTTTTATATGTTTTGTTCTTTGAAAAAAAAGAAGAAATTTGCCCAATGTATGTTCTTTGAAGAAACTGAATTTTGCCTAATGATTATGTTCTTTGAAGAAACTGAATTTTGCCCAATGATATTTTTGTGCTATTTGCCCAATGTATGTTCTTTAAAAAAAATGAAATTTGCCCAGAAATTTGCCCAATGTATGTTCTTTGAATAAACTGAATTTTGCCCAATGATATTTTTGTGCTATTTGCCCAATGTATGTTCTTTGAAAAAAACTGAAATTTGCGCAGTGATATTTTTGTGCTATTTGCCCAAATGTATGTTCTTTGAAAAAACTGAAGTTTGCCCAGTGATATTTTTGTGCTATTTGCCCAATGTATGTTCTTTGAAGAACTGACATTTCCCAGTGATATTTTTGTGCTCCATGCTCCTGGACTTTTGTCAATTTAGTCTTAATGTGAAAAAATTCTGCTAGGTTTTATAATTGACTTCTCCAAATTTCCCTAGGCTTTAAACTGTTGTCAGCTTTCCTATCTAACTTATATTATGGTTATATATGCGAAGAAATGAAGAATAGCTTCAGAAGATTGAAAAGGAGGAATGATGAAGAAAGACACAGGGATAAGGATGAAGACCAAGTGAGAAGAGTATGTGAGAGTGTGGGGGTGGTGGTGGTGGTGGTGGTGGGTTGGGGGGCGGTGGTGAGAGAGAGAGAGAGAGTATGTGTGTGTGTGTGTGTGTGTGTGTGTGTGTGTGTGTGTGTGTGTGTGTGTATGTTGGAGTGATTGAGAACGAGTGGGAGATTTAGGAAAAGGAGGAAGTGTTATTGAGAAAGAAGAAGGGGGTTAAGAAAGATTGAGAAAGGGATGGAGAAATATTTAAAAGGGCAAAAGATTGAGAAAAAGAGAGAGGAACTACTAACAGTAACAGTTAACTACCACTACTAGAGATTGAGAAAGGGAGAGATTGAGAAAGGGAGAAATCGATGGATTTAGAACGAGGAGAGATTGAGAAAGAGGAGAGATTGAGAAAGGCACAGATTGATGGATTGAGAAAGAGGAGAGATTTAGAAAGAGGAGAGATTGAGAAAGGCAGAAATTGATGGATTGAGAAAGATGAGAGATTGAGAAAGATGAGAGATTGAGAAAGGGGAGGTTGAGAAAGAGGGGAGATTGAGAAAGAGGAGAGATTGATGGATTGAAAAAGAGGAGAGATGCTGAGGTTAACAAAGATTGTATTGAGAAAGAGAAATTGAGAAAGGGAGCGAGAGATTTGGTCTGAAGTCCAACGCTCATGCCGACATTTCGTGCCTCACTCCAGAACCGACTACTCGGGTTTGGCGGTGGCGCTGGCAGCC
>NC_049983.1:28593005-28612533 GCF_000003815.2 Branchiostoma floridae
AATAGTTGTCAAAACCTGAAATAAAAACAATATCAAATGAATACCGTATCAAATTAAAGCAAAAAAGATAAATATGAGGGAAAGGACCGAATGCTCATTGCAACTATTAGTATGGAGAAGTTAGAGTTTAATGGCAGAATCTGTCTACAAACTTTTAAAAAATCTATTGCTAAATGATGACACGTGGACAATCGAAGACTCATGCATGGCTTTCAATAGCTAAATTTTTCTGTTGCCTTGCTTATTGCTACATTAACAAGGAGTCTTTAACAAGCGTCTCACAACAGATTGTGTTAGGCGCATGAACATCGTACTGACCGACACGATCCTCGGCCTGCTCCTTGGCGCCACGTCCGCGTCTCTTCCTCACCAGGAAGGCAGCAGCAGCCACCAGCAGGACTCCGGCTATCCCTGCAGCTGTGCCCACAGCGATGCCGACAGTGGGGAGGGGGGCAGCTGGGGAAACACACACACATCATGGTCATTATAACTACATACTGTCTGCTACCTGACAGTGCACTAGTGTGTAGTATTTGTACATTTGCCAGACATGGAAAAAACATGCAACAAGTCTCTGCAAAGAAGAATTTAGGCAAGAAGGCTGCTAGCACCTTAGACTTTCCCCATCATGGAGAAGATGATAATGTAACTAGAAACCTCTTACAAGCTTTGCCTATGAGATGACATATTACTGTTGGTAATCATTGGCAAAAACAAAACATTGTTACAGACTTGACAGTCACAGAACATCCGATTTTGGTTTAGTCGCTGAGCCATACTTTCTTGAAAAACTAATTTTATAGCTACCTTGTTCTTGTGCATTCTCCACTTTGAAAGGTCCCTGGGTGAGGATCACTTCGTGATTGCACTTGAGTAACTATTTGGCATTTTCCTGATAAACAAATTCTATAGCTACCTTCTTCTTGTCCATTCTCGACTTTGAAGGGTCCCTGGCTGATGGTTGTTATGTGGTCCCTTCCACTGGCACGTCGGACGCGGGCCTCGCTCAGGTCGGGCACAGCGCGCCTGCGCCGGCTGGGCGGGATGCAGCCCTGACTGCACCGCGAGTCCGGGTCGCTCTGGAAGCAGACCACCATGGTGCAATGGATGTACACCTGCCGTGGGGGGAAGGACAAAATCTTTAGGAAACTGGCACACACATTCAAGGTAACCACGAACCTTTCTGAGAGCACCGAAACAGACACATGATATGGCTGCTGAAGCTCAATTAAGATCGATGAAAGAGCAGGATAGTAGGCTCTGGCAGCTAAAAATACACCTACGGAACTGCCACTTTACGTAATGGAAATCAACTTTAAGAAGACAGCTAGCCCTGCCACCACCACTGACTCCCTATTGGCCGACAGCAAGCCCTGCCACCACCACTGACTCCCTATTGGCCGACAGCTAGCCCTGCCACCACCAATGACTCCCTATTGGCTGACAGCTAGCCCTGCCACCACCAATGACTGCCTATTGGCTGACAGCTAGCCCTGCCACCTCCAATGACTCCCTATTGGCCGACAGCTAGCCCTGCCACCACCAATGACTCCCTATTGGCTGACAGCTAGCCCTGCCACCACCCGACCAATGACTCCCTATTGGCTGACAGCTAGCCCTGCCACCACTACTGACTCCCTATTGGCTGACAGCTAGCCCTGCCGCTACTAATGACTCCCTATTGGCTGACAGCTAGCCCTGCCACCACTACTGACTCCCTATTGGCTGACAGCTAGCCCTGCCACCACCAATGACTCCCTATTGGCTGACAGCTAGCCCTGCCACCACCCGACCATTGACTCCCTATTGGCCGACAGCTAGCCCTGCCACCACCAATGACTCCCTATTGGCTGACAGCTAGCCCTGCCACCTCCAATGACTCCCTATTGGCTGACAGCTAGCCCTGCCACCACCACTGACTCCCTACTGGCTGACAGCTAGCCCTGCCACCACCAATGCCTCCCTATTGGCTGACAGCTAGCCCTGCCACCACCCGACCAATGACTGCCTATTGTACCAGACTGGGATCATCAATGTTGGGGAAGGTGAATGACTGGATGGAGTAGTATAATGCCATGTCGGTTGACCGGTCTGCGTCAAGCTGAAGCGTGGTGTCGACGTCACACCTACAGGAATGAAGTGACTGTAAATGCCACAGAATAATGATTTACTGGCCTAACATGCAACAGCCTGGCTGATGCGTTGTTTATGTGGCACCTATAATGTTAGGAGCGAAGTCAGCGTGAACGCCACAGAATAATGGTTTACTGACCGAATTTTTAACATGATAACTGGAGTAGGTTTTAAATGAGAACACCGGACTCTTGCCATGTGCGAACAAACTAATCAACCTTTGATGTAAGATAATCACGTGAACAGTGACGTACCCGTCCTGGATGATGCTGACGCTGGGAGAGTCGTCAGGGTCGGTACTGGGCGTGGCGAGGCAGCGGAGAGCGAACAGCTCCAGGTCATTCAAAGGTGAGTTCACGCTCAACCCGAAGTGCAGACGGTCCGATGAGGTCACCTATCCATGCACAAATAAAGGAGAAAACAATATAGGACGCATTGCGTTGGGAGAGGGACGAGTAAGGCAAAGAAAGCGGTTACCTTGTTATATCAATAAATGACAAGCATAACTGAAACGGGAGTAATGACTGTCCAGTTGGTTTTAATAGAAGATGACAATGACAGTCTGCACATGACCAGAACAAGACAAGTAGTTTGACAGACATTAGTAAAAAATGAAACAACAGCAGACCTGCACAGGGTAGTCGTCTGAGTTGTATGTCGCAGTGAAGTCTGACGATGTGAACATGTGCATCTCAAAGGTGAAACTGTTTTCCGCGTCCACAACTTGCACACTAAAACAGAACCATAAAGTATTAAAAAGTATTAATTTTATGCTAATAAGCCTTTCAGAATGAAAGTAAACACGAACCTGGAGGCTGGATTTCGATCAAGAATTCTGCACTGATGGTAAGGTTAGCAATAAGGTGGATTATGTTGATATGAGAAGTCGAACCTGAAAATAAATCTGCTTCCCTTGGCTTTGCTAGCACTCCGTAATGATGATAAATGTAACATGTCGATATTAGCTCAGACCCAGTCGGGCTTGTACTTGTAACTCTTACCGTAGAGGATCTTCCTCCCCTCCCCTGTGAGACCACGTACTGACGGAGGAACTTACCGAGGAGACGGGATGTTGTAGAGGATCTCCCTCCCCTGCGAGACCACGTACTGACGGAGGAACTTACCGAGGTGACGGGATGTTGTAGAGGATCTCCCTCCCCTGTGAGACCACGTACTGACGAAGGAACTCACCGAGGTGACGGGATGTTGTAGAGGATCTCCCTCCCCTGTGAGACCACGTACTGACGGAGGAACTCACACCGGAACCTCTTGCTGAAGGGCGTCCCTCTCACGGCTCCGTTGTCAGACGTCACCTGACTGGCGGTGGCCTCGTTGGTGAAGATAAATTTGTCAGCTTCTGACGACTAAAAACAGGGAGAAATGCAAAGAAGCTTACTTAACAATCAGAAAGTTCTTGCAATGAATTGCTATTGGAAAGATATTTCCAGCCATAGACATGGGCCACTTTTTACCTTTTTTTCAACTTTTGTCTTACCAGTTTGCTCATGAGCCGTGAAGGCTACATGGACCATTTTTGGATACTGTACTAACTCTCACTTTAGCAGAATCTTTTCCTCTAAGTCAGAAACATCAAGCTTAGGCAAGGTCAACTTTCTGACTCAATAGGCAAAGCAAAGGGCACTAAGGCTGCTTGGGAAGATACCGTATCCCATTTAGGCCGGAATGATTCTGAACCACTCACACCGGAAAGGACCCCTACTCTTTTCGATCAGTGTGGTGAGCCACGTACTCGAGGTGTGGCTCTCCTCAGACACGAGACCTCCAGGTCCTTAGCAATCATCGCTCGCCATATCTATATCTAAGTACGCTGTGTTTTGCGCGTGTCTATTCTCCATTTTCCACACGTCTACTCACATCTACTGACAGTAGACCGTGTCCATTCTCCATTTTTCAGAAGAATACTAACATCCTGAATGGTCCCGCAGTCCTGCAGACCTGCCCGCAGAGTCACCTCCGTGTCTGTAACCGTGGCGCCGCAGCTGTCGTCCAGCAGGTGCATGTTGTCCACATCTACCGCTGGTAGCGCCGCTCTGGGGAAGGTCACGGTCATGTGGTCCTCATGGCACTCCACGTTCACGATAACTTCAGCTGGAAAACATGGCCAGCGATCAAATCTATTGTTAGACGGGCCCTAATGACCAGGTCTCAAATCCATACCAGGAACACTATAAAAAGAGAGCCTTACCCAATGACCTTAACCCCGTCTAAAGTCCAACCATAATTCAGCCTTTAGCTGCCAATGCTGAACTTTTTCTTTGCTCAATAAAATTATTGATGATCAATTAATTTCATTCTAGGTCAAAAGTAGAGTGCAGCCTTTCTGAAGTCAATCGCGTTGAAAGATCTAAATCTCCCTACATCCATGCCTCACCACCAACCAACCTGTTGTCTCTGTCCCACTGATCTCCCCAACTTCCTGATCGCCATCTCCAAACGCCGTCAGGGTGAAGGTGTACTCTGTGTCTGCCCACAGTCCGGGCACGGTGGCCGCGGTGTCGCCCGGGGAGGGCGGGGGAGACAGGTCCCGGTGCGAGGCCCCGGGGGGACGATAGCGCAGCCGGTACCGGGTTATATTCAGGTCAGCAGGCGCCATCCAGGACAGGGTCATGTAGTCCATCCCGACATCGGTAAAGACCAGGTCAGACAAGCCTGCGGGGTGATTTATGCACACAGAGTGGAATGCATTTATTTATTATAGCCCCTCAGTCTGTACATGCTAGCAACTCATTTGCTTTATTTCTATGTGAAGGGTTCATTAGTCGCAGCCTCTTTTCTGGATCACTGTGAATTTATAATGTTTTGCTAGATGTGTCGTCTACTGTGATATACAATGCAAGTAGAAGCCTGTATGTTTTTCAGACTGGTGACAAACGATAAGGAAAAGGGCATTTTATACCTGTGCAGGTAACCCCATCTCCGGTGTACCCTTCGTTACAGGTACAGTTGAATCCCCCGTCTGTGTTAGAACAGGTTGCGTCATCATGGCAGTTGTCTGTGCCATCTGCACATTCGTCGATATCTGTGGATACAAACAACACGCGTTTCCAGTGCTAAATAAACCTATGAGAATTTGTGAACGTTTTAAAATGCAATATAATGGAAGTAATACATGCAATGTAACAAGTACAAACGCACAATACAATCCCTAACACTCTTACCAGCACACGTGACTCCATCTCCACCGTAACCGTTGGTACATTCACAGCTGAAGGAACCGTCCGTGTTGGTACAGGTTGCCTGGGCGTGGCAGTTGTCTGTGCCATCTGCACATTCGTCGACATCTGTGGATACAAAGAGCACAGTCACGTCACTTGTGCTACATTGTAACTATGCTATGAGACTTAGTGTTTTGATACACTTCTCTATTGAAATGATGCGGTCTAATAGTATAATGTTACCTACATAATATAGTATAATGGCAACATCTCTTGTAGTAGTAACATTACTAAATAAATGGACCAATGAAAATCTTGGTAAAAGCAGGTAGTAACACATTTGCCGACATCTGTGGATACAAATAACACAATCATGTCATCTTGGCTACTATGTGAGTAAAGCTATGGTGCATTGAGGTTTGATACGTTACTCAACTGCATCGCTCGTTGTGCAAGTGGTAAGTGAGTTACACATGCTTACAACGTACAATCTGTGCGATTGCCACGTTACCGTATGCAGGCCGTACTTACACGTGCTGCATATACGCGCCGTTTCCTTTATCGCTTGATTGATGGCGTGATAGTGCTTGTCTGTAAATGGCTGTGTGATGCGTCTAGTGTGTAGGCGTAGCGGTAGTGTGCTTGCCACTTCTCGCTTTCAGCCCTCACCGCTGGCTAGCGGAGCTGCTCGCAGCACTGCGAAAAGAGAGCCGAGTGCGTAAGTCTCTCCTGCCAGTACATAGCCTCTCCACAGCAAGTCCCCATGCAGTGCCTCCTCGTGGCTACAGACGGAAACTGGGCACCGTAAGGCCCCAGGCTAAACTGCAGGGAGCTCGGAGGAGGTCTGGCCCCCAGACGCACGGCATGCAGGGCCCACCGGCGTGTGGATACGCCCTGATGCCTGCGAACCAGACCCCCAGCTATGGGCAAATAGCGCGGGTAGACGGAGCTCGTCAGCCTTGGATGGCAGTTCGTCTAGGGGAAGGAAAACCCTGATTCAAAAACCTCCGCTGCCTTGCGGCTACACCCAGTCCGGGGAAAGGCTACGGGAGTTCACCCAGACAGAAAATCCGGAGTGGAGTACGTGAGACGGTTGGCTGTCAAACTCTGCCATCCTTCCGGCAACTCCTGCAGCCAAGCCAACGCCAAGTGTCACGCCTCGCGTTCCCTTGGACCACGTCGGTGAGGTCGAGAGGGGGGTCCTGTTGTGTTTTTGGGCAGCGCAGGTCCTCCATAAACCTGCCCAGGCTTAGCACTCTGGAGAGGTCACCCCAGTCTCCCCCATCACTGGGGGTGAGAAACAAACCGGGAGACAGCAGTTTACGGGTTATAAGTCCTTGCTAAATTGACGTAAAGCTGGACGCCACGGGTTGCCTCTGACAGTGGGAAGGATCTTCGTAATCCTATTGGTCAGTCACCGCCCGCTTTAAGCCGGGCAGCCCCCGGCCAGTTAGGTCCTGACCCGTCACGATCTGCCTGCTTCATCGGGTGCTTGGAGCTTAGAGTCTTGCTCGACAAGTGGATCGTATGCTGCGCACCAGACAAGAGAAAGGAAAAGAGAAGACAAAAAACACCACCTATTCGCATCGGTAGCTGGAATGTTCGTACCATGCGTACCGGCCTGTCAGATGACTTAACGGTCATAGAGGATATCCGTAAGACTGCAGCGATTGATCGCGAACTCCACAGATTGAACATTGATATTGTTGCTTTGCAAGAAACACGTCTTCCTGACAGTGGGTCCCTTAAGGAGGACTCCTACACCTTCTTCTGGCAAGGAAAAGGTATGGAAGAAACTAGGGAACATGGAGTCGGCTTTGCCGTCAGGAACACTATGCTGCACATGATAGAACCACCAACAGGGGGCAATGAAAGGATCATTACCCTACGTCTCTCCACAGGCTACTTCTGAAGTCAAGGACCGGTTCTATTGTCAACTGGATAGTACAATTAAGAAAATCCCACTATCAGAGCACATTTTCATCCTAGGTGACTTTAATGCCAGGGTGGGCACGGACCATGAGTCATGGCAGACTGTGCTAGGTCATCATGGGATTGGAAAAATGAACGAAAATGGTCAGAGGCTCCTTGAGCTATGCTGCTACCACAATCTCTGTGTAACAAATACCTTCTTCCAGAATAGAACTATTCACAAAGCATCCTGGCGACACCCCAGGTCGCAACGCTGGCATCAGCTGGACCTAGTCATCACACGTCGTTCCTCCCTAAACAGTGTGTGCAATACAAGAGCATACCACAGCGCAGACTGTGATACTGACCACTCTCTTATTGCTTCGAAGATAAAGCTAAGACCTAAAAAATTGCACCATGCGAAGAAGAAGGGCCAGCCCAAAATTGACGTCAGTAAGACTATGCTGCCAGACAGAAACCAGAAATTTCTAGTTGAATGCCTTGAAGGAACTTTGAACAACATCCAGCCCAGGATGCTGAGCACAGGTGGGAAACACTGAGCAAAGCCATCTACAGTGCAGCAGCCCAGTCGTATGGAAAGAAGGAGCGAAAGAATACAGACTCGTTCCTGTTCCCTGAGCATCCATCTTCTCCTCTGTCAGCGACGTCTACGCTGGCTGGGACACGTATCCCGAATGAAGGATGGACGCATCCCGAAGGACATCCTGTTTGGTGAACTAGCGACAGGAAAACGGCCAGTAGGACGACCGGCACTGCGCTTCAGAGATGTCTGTAAGCGTGATCTGAAGCTAACTGACATTGACCCAGCCAGCTGGGAACAGATTGCAGCAGACCGCAACAGATGGCGCCACACGGTCAAGGATGGTCTTGCAAAGGGCCAGGAAAGACGTACAGAGCATCTTGAGTCAAGGAGACGCAAACGCAAAGAGAAACCGCAACAGGGGAACCCCTCTGCCTTCATATGTCCAAACTGTGGCCGCGACTGCCATGCCAGGATCGGCCTACAGAGCCACAGTAGACGCTGTCAACCACCGTGACCTGATACAGAGCGCTACCATCATCTGCAAAGATGGAAGGATGCCTACTACTAGTGCTTGTGCATTATTAGAAAGCTGAAATGCACCAAAATGTACCTGCGGGACAGTAAAGGAATTTAGATTTGATATTGATTTTGTAATAAAAATTCTCTTTACTTTCCCATGCCCGCCTTGGGTACTTTTTTGGTGCACTGTTGAGGCAGGAAGACGAGGAAATCGCGGCCACTACTACACTAGCCCCCCACCGAACCTCTGCTTGGAGACTAGGATTTAGATACTGCAGCCTTTATCTGAATCATCAAAAGAATATGAACAGCTAATTCTAAGCTGGGAAACTGTGGATCACTCACCAGACGTCTCCCCGCAGTAGGCCAGCCAGCAGTGAGGAACCGCGGGGAGTTTATACACGAAGTAGCCGCCGCTGCAGGCCCGCACCTGGATGGTTGTCTGCCTAAAACAGGTGTTACCGGCCCAGTGGGCACACGCCTGGCGGGAGACTTCACCGTCAGCAGGGCTGGGGTGTTGTCCGTTCATCCACATCGGGGCGTTGGTGCCGCAACTTTGCACCGGCGGGGCCTGTGTCGGCATTTGGGTTCCCGCAGGACCGATGAAGCGGTACCACTCTCCGGCAAACCCACGGTCACACCCCTTGGTACCATCGCGGGTATATTGGACGTTCCTCGATGTCTCATTCAGTACACGGTATACGTTGCTGCTGCATGGATCTGAAGAAACAACAAAGAACAGAATCCATCGGCCCTCCAACTGAAATGTAAACTTTAGGTAAGGGTTTGCCACAATTAGTATCCTTTACCTCTGGGGCCAGTTGTGTACGTACAGGATATGATGGTTAGACCTTGCACCTCCATAGAAATACATGTGAGAGTATATAGAAATCCCAAGTTAAATCTTTCTTAAGTGGTGTATTTGCAATTGCGAAGTAAATCCTGCATTTGTTCACATTACTGATAGATTCAATCATCATGATGGTTGTTTTCTTTCGTGCTTGTTTTTTTAGCTTATAATACCGAAACAAATAAGTAATGAAATGATATATACTGTAATACATTTTATTGTATGAGAGTCGAGGTGTCTTTTATCTACCCTATAATGTGACTATCCCTTGTATGATCAATATAAGGATACACTAATTTTCCTAGGCTTTGCTGTTGTGAATGTTATACTGACTGAATTAGCCTTAGAAACCAAATGGTATCAAATGTTAGTGTTCTTGTAATGTCTTCACTGTGTATTATGGACCAATGAAAATCTTGGTAAAAGCAGGTAGTAACACATTTGCCGACATCTGTGGATACAAATAACACAGTCATGTCATCTTTGCTACTATGTGAGTAAAGCTATGGTGCATTGATTTTTTATACATTACTCAATAAAAATCATGTATTCTTTAAATATATTGTCCAATTTAATGTTCTTACCAGTACAGTTGACTCCATTTCCACTGTATCTTTCAGTGCAATCACATGTAAAAGAACCGTCCGTGTTGGTACAGGTTGCCTGGGCGTGGCAGTTGTGTGTGCCTTCTGCACATTCATCGTCATCTGTGGATAAAGACAACACAGACATGTCACCTGTGCTACAATGTAACTTGTCTATGATACTTGGTGTTTTGATACATTACTCTATTGAAATGATGCAGCCTAATAGTATTATATTGTACTGAAAAAGTGACGCAAAAACCAATTGTCCCTACCAGTACAGTTGACTCCATTTCCACTGTACCCTTCCGTGCAATCACATGTAAAAGAGCCGTCCGTGTTGGTACAGGTTGCCTGGGCGTGGCAGTTGTCTGTGCCATCCGCACATTCGTCGATATCTGGTGCGTTGGATATTCAGATAGAAAGAACACAGGTTACCGGCGATAGATAAACATTTGAGTTTTTGTGTTTTTTTTTGTGTGAAATGGAACTCATTGAAAATTTTTTAGATCTGCCAACAATGAATATATAACAAGATATGGTCCTTGTGAAAAGTAGTCGTAAGTTTCTTCATTATAATCTGCATGTCTTTACGCAGACGATACCACAATTTTCTGTTCCAGCGAGGACGCCAGTTTCATAGAGAACACTATGAACTCTGAACTAGCAAACCTTGCCACATGGCTACATTCAAACCGCCTAACACTGAATGTTGCTATGACAAAGTGGATCCTATTCAGCACAAGTGGGAAGCTAAGAGCTGCAAAACCTCTGAGAACTCACATTGCTCAGGAAACTGTTAAACAAGTGTACCAATCAAAATAACTAGGTGTTCTCCTTGACTGAACTATCACATGGAACGAACACATTAGTATTTTATGTTCCAAGGTTTCTCAGAGATTAGGTTTGTTAAGGCGCCTAAGATTATGCCTCCCTGCCAGCATAGCAAGTAAGTTATACAAATGTATGATTCTACCACTACTTGAGTATTGCGATATGTTTGGGCAAAACTGTAACATCACCAAACAGCGACAACGTCACATTCTTCAAAATCGAGCGACAAGAGTCAGTCTACAAATGAAGCAACGATCCAGTGTCGAAGACCTAGAAAACAGCCTCAACTGGAAGTACGTGACGCAGCGCAGAAAGGAGCACATGCGTGTCATGGTTTTTACATGTATTAACGGGCTTACCCCTAAATAGTTAGACGGCACTTTTGTATACAACCACCTGTTATGTAAACACAACGCCAGACAAACATCATTTACTACAACATACTCCCAGCTTTATAAGGAAGGCAAGAAACAATTCTACGGCAATTTGAAGCTGCCTTTTTGAAGCTGTCTTAAGTAGCATCCTGACTTCTACCCCATTTCTTGACTTTCTTGGTTTTCACTTATGAAGGTTTATGGACTTGAGTAATGGTCACTGAATTTCTGAATTGAGCGAACATCCTTCCATCTGGGGAGACATATGATATATGATAGGCGATATTAGAGGATGTTTTAGCAAGCCATCTTTGTGAAAATCCCTATCATAACATCGTACATATGTTTGCTGACACTGGAATTGTCATATATAGTTATAGTTACCAACGGCCTTTTGATGAACAATGGTGGACCATTGATGCAATTATTTTCTACAAATATGGGGCCCCAACTGAAACAAACTACGGTGATTTTCTGCATATACTATATTGTCGATGGTTTGATACTGCTGGTGCATTGGAAAAATGAAGTGCACCCAAATGTACCTGTGGGGCAGTAAAGACTTTAAATTTGATATTGATTTTGTTGTCAAAAGTTCTCTCAACTTTCCCATGGCCATAACCAGCTGGGCTGCTTTTTGGTGCATTGTGGAGGCAGGAAGACGAAAAAATCGCGGACACTACTACATTGCCAGCCCACCCCACCTAAACTAGGAGACTAGGATTTAGCTACTGCAGCATTTATCTGAATCATAAAAAGAATATGAACAGCTCGTTCTAAGCTACTACACTAGCACCCCACCCAACATCTGCTCGGAGACTAGGATATAGCTTTTGCGGCATTTATCTGAATCATCAATATGAACAGCTAGTTCTAAGCTGGGAAACTGTGGATCACTCACCAACCGTCTCCCCGCAGTAGGCCGCGAAGCATTGAGGAACCGCGGGGAGTTTATACACGAAGTAGCCGCCGCTGCAGGCCCGCACATGGATGGTTGTCTGACGCCAACAGGTGTTAAGTTCATTGTGGGCACACGCCTGATACCAACAGGTGTTACTGTTCCAGCCGACCGCACACGCCTGGCGGGAGACTTCACCGTCAGCAAGGCTGGGGTGTTGTCCGTTCATCCACATCGGGGAGGCGGTGCCGCATCTGTGGTCGGGGGGCGCCTGTGTGGGCATTTGGGTTCCCGCAGCGCCCATGAAGCGGTACCACTCTCCGGCAAACCAACTGTCACACCTGTAGGTACCATGGGGGGTGTTATATCGGACGTTCCTCAATGCCTCATTCAGAACACGGTAGCTGCTGCATGGATCTGAAGAAACAACAAAGAACAGAATCCATCGGCCCTCCAACTGAAATGTAAACTTTAGGTAAGGGTTTGTCACAATTAGTATCCTTTACCTCTGGGGCCAGTTGTGTACGTACAGGATATGATGGTTAGACCTTGCACCTCCATAGAAATACATGTGAGAGTATATAGAAATCCCAAGTTAAATCTTTCTTAAGTGGTGTATTTGCAATTGCGAAGTAAATCCTGCATTTGTTTACATTACTGATAGATTCAATCATCATGATGGTTGTTTTCTTTCGTGCTTGTTTTTTTAGCTTATAATACCGAAACAAATAAGTAATGAAATGATATATACTGTAATACATTTTATTGTATGAGAGTCGAGGTGTCTTTTATCTACCCTATAATGTGACTATCCCTTGTATGATCAATATAAGGATACACTAATTTTCCTAGGCTTTGCTGTTGTGAATGTTATACTGACTGAATTAGCCTTAGAAACCAAATGGTATCAAATGTCAGTGTTCTTGTAATGTCTTCACTGTGTATTATCAACGCAATTCAGGGGTGCATTTTTCAGCTTCTGTATCACTGCTATGTTGGTTTTCTTTGAATAAAGAATAAGAAGAAAATAGATAATCGAGGGGAAATCTCACCTTGAGCCGTCCCGCCCGCAGCCACAGCGAGCAGAACCAGCAACCCCACGGGTACCGCCACTCGCGGGTCCATCGTGAATCCGGGCTAGCTCACCTGGAATAAAGTCATCAGGAGGGGGATTATCACCCGGCACGTGTCAGCATTCCTTCTACGCGTTCAACAAAAACGGTCTGCAGTGTGAGCAACAGGCGATTGAGAAGATGTTCATATTCATCAAAAGCAGCAAGTAACAAATTGCACCGCAGCATGTTTGCACATTAATCCTTAAAGTCATACTGTACTCCAGAGGAGAGTGTTATTTTCTTAAAGACCACATCTTTATGTACACAAAATCAACGAAATGTGTAACAATTAATCACAGATGAACAAATAAAGGGACCATTTATAATCCAGTAACTGAGTATTTCCCCTTCATGCAGACCCATTGGGTGTGATGCATGATGGGAATAATGCCTTAACTATTAGTTCCTATTGGATAATTACTAAAGTTCCAGGTCAACTTTTGGGTTAAATAAATAGAAGAATTAGATTGCTAAGAATGGAAAATGATGAACTACTATTCACACACATGCTGCAAGCATTGATTTTAAGATCGGACCTCGATTTCTTAAGAGCTGCCACTTTTTATGAAGGCCCTTTTTTCAATTCTTAAGTATGGGTTTCAATGGGATGAATGACAAACATCAAAGCCCATTTTTTTACCAAAAGCAAATGGGACATAAAGCTATTAAGGCTACAAGTAGTCAAACAAGTATCCAGAAACACATTGCAAAAGTGATTTTCAAGCTCACCCAAATATTTCTTAAGAGCTGCCAAGTTGAAGTTTGCCCAATGGTTGTTCGCATTATAATGTGTTACACCTGGCTGTAATTTGATTGGAGGGTACTCAGGGGGTTACTGCTTTATAATGCAACTGGTCTCTTGTCCAGGTTCAATGTCTAGTGGTCGATACAATAACATTTTGGATTCAGAAAAATATTACTAGCAGAACTGGAACACTCTCCTCTGGAGTACAGTATGGCTTTAAGTTGCTGGATTTTTCAGCTCAGTACACGCTTCCAGTGCTGCAATTTTCGCAAAATCTCTCTTAGATTGTGAACCAGCTCAGAGCGTAATCCAAAAAGTGCGAGCCATAAAGCAAACGGTACAAAATAGAAAGCCAGATAACAACATCTAACAAAACGTAAAAAAAAACCCATCCGGAACGGAATATCTGCTTGGAGAGAAGTCGCTGTGCACCACCATGTTGTCTTGGTCATTAGCAACTAGTAGTTTAAAAGCTTCAAACTTTGCATCAGTGCAGAAACATCTGCCTCGTCGTTTTTTAAACCATCAGCCCTAATGCGCCCGGGGCCCAACAAAGCTACGCGCGCGAACTAGTAAACATGTCGTCAAGACTCTACAGAATTCTGCCGACACAAGAAATCGTCAAATCCCTGTGATTCTAGAAATATGAAAACAAAACATGCACCGTACGAAATGTCCCACCCTTTTGGCTCCGACCACTTTGAAAGAAAAGTCTAATGTCATGTCCCCGCTTTTAACCCCAAGCATCGGGGGTCAATAAGCTTTCGCCGCCGGGCATGTTCTCATCAATGCGTCTTCTTCTTCTACACGGCTGAACCATGCTTTACGCTGTGGGTACACATAAGTTCCGTTTATTTGTAAAGGCTCTCTTTCCACGAGACGGTGAGCGACCAATGAACGTGAGCTTACGTGACCCTTCAATTGGAATATCATTCACGATGTAAAGGTATGATTTAGAAGGCAACAAATCTTCTACATTCAAGATTCAAGTAAATTATTATCAAAGAATGAGCCTATCTTTGGAAATGGCATGTCCAGAACAGGAGAAAGCAAAATGGAAGTCCTGCTGCAGCACCACGGAACACTTATTATTTAATCATTTTTTCATTCTTCCAATACTGATATGTCAAATGTCATCAAGATTTCTCGAGCTATGCTGACAACAGACGAACACAACCCGTCCTGCCGAGGATGAAACAGTGTCCTCTTATGACATGGTGCCGACTTTGTTCTCACAAGCCCCCACATTTAACCCCAAACATCATGGGTCAATAAGCTTCCGCCGCAGGCCATGTTCTCAGCAATGCGTCTTCTACTGATGACATTTTTTCTTTCTTGTCTTTTTGCTTATGGACAGACGAGGGCAATGCGGCACTGCAACCAAGTTAGTTAATTATATCAACAGTACCACATACACGGTATAGACAGAAGGAAAATGTATTTCTTTTACCTCCCGAACGAAGTCAGGTACCCACTTCTACACCTGGTGAAGTAAGAAAGGTCGTGTGAAGGGCACAACGTCGGAGGCACGGCGGGTATCGAACTCGGGACCTCTAGATTCCGAGCCGAACGCTCTACCAGTTATGCCGCACACGACGCCATTACTTGTGACACGATTGAGCCATGTTTTACACTGTGTGTTCACAAAAGGTCCATTCCATTTTGTACAAAACCTGAGGAATACTCTCCAATTTGTAAAGACTTTTCTCTACTGGAGGGCGAGCCAAGAGAGCCGAGTTGAGCAATCAAGGAGGAACCAAAATCAAATATGGTGTACATGTTATGAGGTATCATTTGAAGACAGACAAATATACAAAACGTAAGAAAAAAGAAACATTTTTCATCCATGAAATTCGCTGAGCGACCTGCGAGATATTTAGTCCTGAAAATACAAATACATTTGCGAATGACGTTTTTTAAAGTCTACAGAACAAGCAAATTAACAAAGAAATGTGAGTGAAACGAGCTCAGGCACTGTCTGTCTTTGAAAACTCCCGACGATACAGTATTGCACCTTGCCAAGAACGCCACATATCAAAACTGGAAGCCCTTTTACAGTACCATCGGACATCGCTAGGGGGCAATAATCTAATCATTTTTCTTGATTTTTCAACACCTATCGGCATATCAACTGCCATAAAGATTCATCGAGTTATGGTAACTAGACAAAAACGCAAGCGCATCAACAGCCGAAAACAAGGGTGGTCAATGACCATGTTACAAAGTATTTGGTAACATGTTAGTTTGGTACGTACATGTGACAACATAAAGGTAGCATAACAAAGTAATCACATATTCCGGATTCAAAAAGAATAGAATTGACTATATCTCAATACGCCGACGGCCAATTATTTTGAGAGCCAACATCTCCTTTGCTCAACAAATAGACAGAATTTTTTGTGAAAATCCGCGACGCGCCCGTGAGAAGACTTCCATCTCGCCAGGTCCTCTATGGCTATGGTTTGGCGGGACAACAAGTCGCGACGCGCCCGTGAGAAGACTACCATCTCATCAGGTCCTCTATGGCTATGGGTTGGCGGGAAAACGAGCGGCGACGCGCCCGTGAGAAGACTACCATCTCATCAGGTCCTCTATGGCTATGGGTTAGCGGGACAACAAGTCGCGACGCGGGACAACACGCTGCGTCGGGCCTGGCGTAAGTTGTAGAGCGTTCGGCTCGGATTATATAGGTCCTGAGTTCGATCCCCACCGTGCCCCCCGACGTTGTGCCCTTGGGAAAGGAACTTTACACGACCTTCCTCACTTCACCCAGGTGTAAAAACGGGTACCTGACTTCGGTCGGGGAGGTAAAAGACTACCTTTTCCTTCTGTCTGTACCGCGTATGTAGCACTGTTAATATAAGTTACAAAACTTGAGTGCAGTGCCACATTGTTCTCGTCTGTCCAAAAGCAAATAGAAAAAAAGCCGCGACGCGTCCCGCATAGCCGACCGTCAGCGGTGGAAACCGCGATCTCCTCCCGTCCAAAGGTGGGCGGACACCAAGCCGCGACGCGCTCTGCCGTGCAGCCCACACCTCGCCGCGCCTTCTGTGCGACTGCAACGTGGCCACAGTGGCGTGTGGGTCGTGGCAATCGTCGAAGCTCGTCTTTTTTCGTGACGGGACGACACACCACGACGGCAGCCTAGAAAAAAAAGCAAAGGCCGACTTCTTCACGTCACCAGCAAAGCTCCCGTGATATGCATCGTGGAGTCGTGGAAATGCGTCTTCTCTCGGTCGGTACGTAAAGCGTAAAGGGCACCACCCACCGTGGAGTCGGCTATCGTCAGCCGTGGAGATGCGGCTTCTTACGGTCGGGAAACAGCGCCATGTGGCCACAGCCAATCGGTGGCCGTGAAAGTCACCATGTTACGTCCTTTCTGTTGTGCCAGACCACCTTGGATCGCGTTTCAATAAACAAAAAACGGCTGTTACACAGAAAAATGCAATAATATTCGATGCAGAGTTTAGAGCCGGACGCGGACGTCGGCCATGGGAAAGTCGTCGAGGCTCGTCCTGTTCGTTGACAGCAGACCGCGATGAACCCACGGTCTAGCGTCTAGCGCTGCTTCGCTTATCAAAATTTAACGTGATTCACGAGACAAACGCTTTGTCTCTACATATATCGTATGTTGCGCCATGTTAAGCCACGCATTCCAGTCAACATGCATTGGACACACTTAAATCGAAGATCTACATTCACTGGATCAAGGATTTATAACCAAATGGAAAAAAAATCCTGATAGAAAAGAGGATGTTACCATAGTACCTAAACCACGAAAGATGCAGAAGTGGGTAGGAGCACGATTAAATTCACATCTAAGAACATAATAAAAATAACCACGAAAAACAGTGCCGTAAGAAAACATACGACGTCGCGGTACGTGGCGGTCTTTACTCACAGTTGTAAGTTGCTGGCGAAAGGTGTGACGGTGCTTTTCGGACAAGTGTCGGTTCTCCCGACTGAGGCGTTCAGGTCTGGCGGCGGTTGCTGCTCCGGCAAGCGTCAATCCTTCCCACCGACGGCGCTATCTGTCCGGCGGCGGTTGATGACGACTTCGGTGCAGGGACGTCTCTGAGCTGGATCCGCTCCGTGGTCTGCCGCAAGCCGCAGATCTGCGCGCCTTTTCTAGCCTGCCTGCCTGTTTCCTCCCCCGCAAAACGATACATCATATCGTCTAAAGATGACAGATCCCAGTGACACCTGCCCGATGTTTTTTACTGCCTGTCCCCTCCCCCTTCCTGCCTTCCAGGAATCATACGGGTTGGGGTTGAGGTAACAAAAAGAAGACGTCCTTGCGTTTGCGCCTCGGTATTTGGTTTGGGGCGCTTGTGACATTCTTTTTTTTTACTGCAGAGGCGTTGCTTATTAACTTTATGGCTTTTTAATCGTTCTGTTCATCACATAACTTATTTGTAAAACATTAATAACATCAGTTAAGCATTTCGACACTTTGACTTCTTACGCGTCTCAAATATAGCATCTTCAAATTTATAATATGGTGGCGTCTTGTGTGGCGTAAATGGTTCTGTTGGGATCTGAACCTAGAGGAGCCAGAAGTCCCGGGTTCGATACAATGTCCTTGGGAAAGGCACAGCCTTCCTCACTCCAGCTAGGTGTACAGATGGGTACCTGACTTCTTATGCGACCTTATCTTCTGTCTGTACTGGCACTGATAAAATAAGTTGCTAACTTGAGTGAAGTGCCTCGTCTGTCCGAACGCAACTATTAACAAAATGTAAATAGCATCAGATGGTTCTACAAAATATTCGGCTGTGAGGATAATAGCAAACACCGGAGAGAATGGAAAAACTAAATCTTTTACACATGTACGTGCGTGCATATATCTGTGGCATGTGTAAATAGATAAACACACACAAACATATATAAGTTTTATTCATTTTAAGTGTGTGTGTGTGTATGTGTCTTTTTGTGTGTGTGTATGAATAGATGAATGAATGAACGACAGAAAGAGGTGTATCTATGGTGCGTTAAAACTGTAACAGAAACACGGGACTGTTATTGCAGAGATGGCTAACTTGACAGGGCGAGGTGTATCTATGGTGTGTTAAAACTGTAACAGAAACACGGGACTGTTATTGCAGAGATGGCTAACTTGACAGGGCGAGGTGTATCTATGGTGTGTTAAAACTGTAACAGAAACACGGGACTGTTATTGCAGAGATGGCTAGCTTGACAGGAAAAGGTGTATCTATGGTGCGTTAAAACTGTAACAGAAACACGGGACTGTTATTGCAGAGATGGCTAACTTGACAGGAAAAGGTGTATCTATGGTGCGTTAAAACTGTAACAGAAACACGGGACTGTTATTGCAGAGATGGTTTAGACAGGACGAGGTGTATCTATGTTGTGTGCGTGAAAACGCCGAGCCCACGTGGGCTTATATGACACTAAACAACATCTGTGGCATATGTTTGTATGTGTGTGTGTGTGTGTGTGTGTGTGTGTGTATAAGTGTGTATTTGTACATACATACATACATACATACATACATAATCATACTTGTTAACAAGTTTGAGCATTTACACAGTTTAACCTCCATAGTGATCTATCCCTCATCAGTTCAACGATTTGTGTATGTTTGTGTGTGTGTGTGTGTGCGAGTGTATGTGAGTGTGTTTGTGAGTGTCTGTATGTGTGTGTGTGTGTGTGGATGAGTGTATGTGTGTGTGTGGATGATTGTATGTGTGTGTGTACGTGTGTGTGTGTGTGTATGAGCGTGTGTGTGTGTGAGTGAGTGTGTGTGTGTGAGTGTGTGTGTGAGTGTATGTGTGTGTGTATATGTGTGTGTGTGTATGAGTGTGTGTGTGTGTGTGAGTGAGTG
>NC_049983.1:28613011-28614330 GCF_000003815.2 Branchiostoma floridae
CTAGTACACTATACCAGCGCTCAAGTTTTCTATTACCTTATTTAGATCCTCTGTCTCTAGATTATTCCATACAGTCACTGTATGTATGTATGTATGTGCATATGCCAGGACTGGCCCCTCGCGTAGGGTAATACCGCCCCTTACGAGGTGATATACCCTTATATACAGTCACTAAAACAGACCTAATATCTACTTAGATAGTGTACAGGCCCATACATATGCTTTATGCTATAACCGTAAACAATATACCGAATGGATCTTCACATGTTTACTCTTAGTTCTTGATTTTCCCTCTTTTAATGACACTTGATGTGGCCTTATGTCTAACTAGTTGGAATATCCAAGGTCGACCGTAGAAGGTCCAAATGGCCACAAGTACATTTAGAGCCGGTGAACTTCTCATGCACGCCATTCCCCGGTTTGTTTATTTCAACAATTCTGCGTCTAAAGGTTTTGGGGATACTATGAGTCTAGTGTAGCCACTTGGTCGCAGCGTTGAGCGTGAGAACTGAGCGTAGGCGTTGAGCGAGGTCGGAGGGAACAAAAGGTAGATGTCCTTGCGTTGGGGCATCGGTATTTCGTTAGGGGCATCTGTGACATTTTGATTGACTGAGGATATGCAGCTCATTAGCTTTATCGCTTTTTGATCATTCTGTTTTTCCCATAACTTTTTTGTAGAATTGCTAACAGCAGCTGAGCATTCTGACACTTTGACTTCTTACGCGTCTCAAATATAGCATCTTCAAATTTATAATACGGCGGCGTCTTGTGTGGCGTAAATGGTTCTGTTGGGATCTGAACCTAGAAGAGCTAGAAGTCCCGGGTTCGATACAATGTCCTTAGGAAAGACACAGCCTTCCTCACTCCAGCTAGGTGTACAGATGGGTACCTGACTTCTTATGTCGACCTTATCTTCTGTCTGTACTGGCACTGATAAAATAAGTTGCTAACTTGAGTGAAGTGCCTCGTCTGTCCGAACGCAAATATATTTTTTTTTTTAATTTTTTTTATTGCATTTCACAGAAAAGCACAGATTTACAGAGATCAAAAGAAATTACAAACGTTGAAAGAAAGTATAAAACACAGACCACGGATCCAAAATAATATATCATACAGGTGGAAATAAACGAACGAAGGCTACAGTGAAAAAACATTTACAACAACAACGAACGCAAATATTAACAAAATGTAAATAGCATCAGATGGCTCTACAAAATATTCGGCTGTGAGGATAATAGCAAACACTGTAGAGAATGGAAAAACTAAATCTTTTACACATGTACGTGCGTGCATATATCTGTGGCATGTGTAAATAGATA
>NC_049983.1:28615280-28617011 GCF_000003815.2 Branchiostoma floridae
GTGTGTGTTCACGTGTGTGTGTGTGTAAGTATCAAAGAGTATCAATGTGTGTTTGTCTGTGTGTGTGTGTGGGGGGGTGTACATGTGTGACTGAGAAGACAACAAAACATAAAAAGCGTTTTAAAACGTTTATTTGTTCTATAGCTCGTTAAACGATACGTCAAATTTTAGGTCGCAGAGAGAGGGCGTGGTGAAAAGTGGAAATGGATATTAGGGTGAGTAGAGACGCCCCAACTGGCACCGATTACAGGTCACACTACATGAGGACATCGTGAACTTGGCTTACAGATTGACAGTCATGCTAATCAACTTTGGGTATACTAGTACACTATACCAGCGCTCAAGTTTTCTATTACCTTATTTAGATCCTCTGTCTCTAGATTATTCCATACAGTCACTGTATGTATGTATGTATGTGCATATGCCAGGACTGGCCCCTCGCGTAGGGTAATACCGCCCCTTACGAGGTGATATACCCTTATATACAGTCACTAAAACAGACCTAATATCTACTTAGATAGTGTACAGGCCCATACATATGCTTTATGCTATAACCGTAAACAATATACCGAATGGATCTTCACATGTTTACTCTTAGTTCTTGATTTTCCCTCTTTTAATGACACTTGATGTGGCCTTATGTCTAACTAGTTGGAATATCCAAGGTCGACCGTAGAAGGTCCAAATGGCCACAAGTACATTTAGAGCCGGTGAACTTCTCATGCACGCCATTCCCCGGTTTGTTTATTTCAACAATTCTGCGTCTAAAGGTTTTGGGGATACTATGAGTCTAGTGTAGCCACTTGGTCGCAGCGTTGAGCGTGAGAACTGAGCGTAGGCGTTGAGCGAGGTCGGAGGGAACAAAAGGTAGATGTCCTTGCGTTGGGGCATCGGTATTTCGTTAGGGGCATCTGTGACATTTTGATTGACTGAGGATATGCAGCTCATTAGCTTTATCGCTTTTTGATCATTCTGTTTTTCCCATAACTTTTTTGTAGAATTGCTAGCAGCAGCTGAGCATTCTGACACTTGGACTTCTTACGCGTCTCAAATATAGCATCTTCAAATTTATAATATGGTGGCGTCTTGTGTGGCGTAAATGGTTCTGTTGGGATCTGAACCTAGAAGAGCCAGAAGTCCCGGGTTCGATACAATGTCCTTAGGAAAGACACAGCCTTCCTCACTCCAGCTAGGTGTACAGATGGGTACCTGACTTCTTATGTCGACCTTATCTTCTGTCTGTACTGGCACTGATAAAATAAGTTGCTAACTTGAGTGAAGTGCCTCGTCCCAAAGCGAATATAAACGAAAAATATAAATATAGCATCTACAAATAAACAGCCGTGTGGACGATATAAAACACCGGCAATGACGAAAAAACGCGACAGCTTTAGTAGCACGGTTCCACGTTTTGTATTCATAAATAACAAGCACCATTTTGGTTTTTTAATATTAACACGACATATTCCTGCCACGGAATGTGTGATTCTACACACTTGTTGATCCAATAATACCCTCTCCTTCAATCCATTCTACGGGACAACCGTTTACACATGTACGTGCGTTAATGTGAATTTGCGTGTGTACGCGCGCGTGTTAATAAATGATATATATTACTATACTTATTTCTAAATATGTGTGTGCGTGACTGTATGCGTATGAATGTGTGTGTGTAAGTAATGTATGTTTGCGTGTATGTGCATGTATTTGCAAGCATGTATGGACATGTGT
>NC_049983.1:28619418-28643632 GCF_000003815.2 Branchiostoma floridae
TTCACCGATTGGCCTGGTGATAGAATCTCGCAATCGTGATTGCATTTTATGTGATCTGCTGTACTCCTGTTACAAAGGTTAAAAGACTTAGGCGGCGAGAAGGCAAAGTTGGGCCTTGTGTTTAGCCCCGTGGTTATTGCGGTAATCGTAACACAAAGACTGCCAATCATCCATTACATTATCTAATTTGAGCACCATTTAGGCAACGATGGGAAAGCATGACCTAACTCCGAGACACACCAAGAGGGAACGTCCCAAGCACGCCGTATGCATTTGTGATGGAACTTTGTTTTCCTTTGTCAACAATGAGTCATGAAAATATTAGACATACAAACGTAATGGATTCATATGTACCAAAATTGCAGAAACAAAACACCAAAACAATAATGGAATAATAACCTTGATCACAGGAACGTGTGTGAAATCCAGAAGAAAGCAGAACTAACATCTAGACCAACACATAGTTAGTAGATAATGAAAACAACAGTTCTTTACACGTCTTTAGTCTTAAAGCAATCGTGATAATTATTACCCTATAGCTGAATTAAAGCAAATCTATTCTAACAGTGCAATGAAAGATATCAGTAATTTTTACACTCAGTTAACTCAAATTATTGAGAATGATACATTGTAATGTACTTCGAGAAATTGTAAATCACCAAAAACAACCAGCCGGACAGGTTAACTTGGAGACATGGACGAAAGAGATGATGTTGATGGATATTGACTTTGATGTGATGCTATAGCAAAAGTAAATGCCTTATATACAAATTCTCCTAACCATCCGACTACAGTAGCCCTTCGTCCATTCATCAACAAGGATCGTACCTTCTCATATAGTGTCTGGGAAGATATTGGAAGATATCATAGGATGTTTGTTCTATTGTGGGGATCTGGACTCATGATATACATGTAGTATGTAAGATGATATTGGTTCCTCAGAGTAGGTAAGAAGTGACGGTATTCGTGCTCAATTGCGTCTGCTTCGTATCATTGGCATAGCATTGCATGTCTGTTGACCTCAATTTGTTTACCTCTTTATATCTTGATTGGATACTAACACTTTAATACATTAAGATTATTTTAATAATTTTTGTTACAAACCTTTATTTGATTGCGCGGGTTGTTTTTCTGACTGTGTATTTGCTAATGTATTGTTCTATGATTGATCTGCATGTTTTTGGGTAAGGTATCTCTATCGTTTGGTGGTATTTATCACCTAAATGCGGCATACCACAGCAACGTGCATCTATTGAGGAAGTAAATCTGCAGCATCAGTACAGAATAGGTCAACTTTTACTGGTCTGATTATTAAACCAGCATAGCTGGGTTAAATTAGGAACGAAATTCCATTAGGACAAGGGTTGAATAAATGCTTCTCTATAACCACACACACGTCTTTGAAGATTTAACTCGCCGCGTTCCCACGTTGAACAGATATTACCCACGCTATTTTTTTGCTGTTGGGAAAACATTTGTCATTATGATAAAGTTACCTCTGGTGTCTTTCTCTTGGGACAGGCATGTAAGGTATTGCGTGTGTGTGTGCTTGTTTTTGTATGTGCGCGCATGTGTGTGTGTGTAACTGTGTGTGTGCGTGTGTGTGTGTGTCTGTGCGTGCGTGTATCTGTGTGCGTGCGTGAGCGTCTGTCTGTGTCTGCGCGTGTGTGCGACTGTGCCTGAGTGTGTGTGTCCGTGTGTATGTTTCTGCTGTCTCTGAGAATGTACAATATGTGAATATGTACATGCGTTTGCGTTCTGTGTGCATTTGTGTGTGTGTGCACGTATGACCTACCCACATACAGAGACAGAGGTATTTTGCGTCATTCGCTTAAACAATATGGCAAAACATGGAAACGAGCCAAGAGGCTTGTTTTGAGCCTTTGAGTCGAGTTTTGATTATCGGAGGCTTGAGATTGGTCGCGGAGCAAAGCGTCTCAAACAAGACGGCCTGTGCTCCGGATAACAAGAGCCAAGTTTAGAAGATGATACTGCATGTGTGGTTGATTCATGTAATTATCAATCGGCACGATTCATTGGAACTAAGGATGGTATACCAGGTAAATGTGCTGGTTTGACATCCTGTCGTGGTGTCCCGAGGAAACGCCAGAGGGAACTTGCGTTTGATTGACAGAATGCTCTCCTAGACAAAGACGTTGGGCCGGCCGCGACATGATGTCACATTTACCAAGTATACCATCCTTACTTCCATTGAATCGTGCCGATTGATAATTATATCATTCAAGCACACGGACAGTACCATCTTCCAAACTTTGCTCTTCGCACAAATCGTAATAATTATCTACAGCATTTCATCATCAAAGACAAGGCGCATCGACGCGATCGTGAGAACTCTGGTGACTTGCACGTACGCGTTGGTACATAACTGGGCCTGGCCCTGTGTATAATGAAGATTGCATTAAAAATGATTCAAAACTTCGTTATCAATAAAAGTTTACACAATTTAGAATAAGCAGTCATTCTATAGTGTAGTCTCATGACCTCAATCAGTGGTCACCTGACTGAAGGGACAGCCCAACTGTCTTCAAGATGAAGGAATAGATTAATAAACTTGGCACATTTAACCTGTCTTTAACTGTGACGCTTTAAAAACTTCAACTTACTCTTTTTACTGGGCCTGATTGCAACCGTAAGGTGATTTTACCACAAATGTGATCAGGCTAGAAGCTAGGTACGGTACGTCGTACCATCACACCGGGGCCCCTTGCGCTCTCTGCCCTAAAGATTCTGTGCACCAAGGGCAAGAAGCCCCGGCGGAAATCCGATGGAAATCACAGGCTAGCCCTACACTACATCAGCATAAATATGAGACTTGGATAGATTTTAACGAGTTACGTAAACGAGTCAGGCGTTACCTTTTAATACCAGCTATTTAAGTATACAAAGAGTACACTCCTTTATTAAGTCCGGGGGTAATAAAGAACAAAAGTTTGTAGCAAAAGATTGCCTCCTTCATCCTAACGTTGGCTCGTGTTCAAACGTCGATCTCAGTAAATTCTAACTTAATTCTAAGGGCCTATTTCCAAGCCACAAAGAATGCCTGTGACGGCAACAAGACATGTCTGATATCAGCCACAGGTACAAACAGGCCCGGATGTTCCACAGGACTCTGGGTACATGCAGGCCCGGATGTTCCACAGGACCCCGGGTACATATAGGCCCGAATGTTCCTCTAACTGCTATATTTGCTACCTACTGTCTAAGATGATATTTACAAAATCCAGATGCACTATCAAATGGCCGCACGTACTATTTGCAAACTTTTCATTTGAAATCTATACATTATAACAGTAAGTAAAGTAGGTTTTTATACCACAGGAAGAGTTTTTTGGAGGGGAACTGACGAGCATTTTGTTCTCCGCTCAATATGTCTCGTGTGTCCCTTACTAACGCATTGTCTCGGCCTGTGTTGCTCTTTCCGTATCAGCGTGAAGCAAGAAGCAAAATGTCCTCCTGTGTGGAACTCACATTTATCAGATTATATCTTTTCGTTACCTTTCCGATATATTTCTGTTAGCTTTGTGCTTACGTATAGAAAAAGATGTCAGAAAGGCAGCGTTGAAGGGAAACAACGGCACAATGTGGCCGGGAGTGCTATGCTCATGCTCCCGAGTATTTGTGGTCACCTTTACGGTGTGTTCCCACCTAGTCTTGATGTCAGACTGTTTCCAGGGCCTACACAGAGCAGCTCTACGGCGTTTCATGCAACTTGCCCCGAAGGAAAGTTTGTCACAGCCCCGTGAGCTTAGACCCCGCCCCGGGGCCCAGCCAGGATGTTTTAAGAAACGAAAAATTAAGGGAGTTTGCCGCGCAGACAGACACATTCCAAAATTCTTATTTTAAACCAAAATTTCATCATAACATCTAAACGTTTCATATCCTGATTTATACTTTTTAGTTCTCTGCAAATCTGACCTTTTGTTATTGGGAAGGGGATCCGGCATGCGCTCATACCAACTTTTGTTACACATCATTTAATTTTTACTTGATGTTAGTTTATTTACATCTTCCTTAATTTTGTATTTCTCTTAGTTCAGTTATGTCTATGTCTTTGTATATATGTATAGTGGTGGCGTGAATATAAGTTCCCAACTTGAGTGCGCCACCACTATGTCTGTCTTTTACGTCTTATTTGTCTGAACAAAAAAAACCGTGATAAAGGGAAATATGTTGTTTTATGTTCTTGTTTCTTTCCCTTCAGCTATTTGGTAAAATGTAGATATAGAGTGAGATATAGAGTGGGCAAAATGAGATGTTTCGTTGGTTCAACTTATGAAGGGAGTTTGCCGCGCAGACGGGGACACACACACACACACAAACACACACACACACACACAAACACACACACACACACACACACACAAACACACACACACACATACACACACACACAAACACAGACACACACACACACACACACAAACACACACACACACACACACTCACACTCACACACACACACACACACACACACACACACACACATACACACACACATACACACATACACACACACACACACACAAACACACACACACACACACACAAACACACACACACACACACAAACACACACACACACACACAAACACACACACACACACAAACACACACACACACACAAAAACACACAAACACACACAAACACACACACACACACATACATACACACACACGCACAATACACACGCACACACACACACACACACACATCCACACACACATGTAAACACACACACATACACACATATACACGTACACACATACACACACGAATGCACGCACATATTCACGAACACACTCACGCACACACACACACACGAACACACTCACGCACACTCACACATGCACGCACACACACACACAGGCATATACACCAACGCTGCCTCAAACATAGCCTTGGTAAAGGTAAGTAAAAAATCATCACAGACACATCACGAATACAACAAGTTTTACTGTACTCAGGTGATATCTATTATTCGCCTTATTTACCGAGGTTTGGCCGCTCCCATTGTTCTCTGTGACATCTAAAGACGGGTGTGGGCTTGATGATGGATGTGTCGTTTTAAAATAAGCGCCTCTCCCTACGCGTACCAGGGGGTACCTGGGTACATGGCACGTTTCGGGAGGGAGCTTGCCCAACCCTGATCCACCGATACTTGCGTACATTACAATTTACTCCCCTGCCGGCCACGCAAGATCTGCTTGGAGATTAGGCAGGCCCAACCCTGGTGTCAACCACCGATACTTGCGTACATTAACCTTTACAGTGCAGTAACCCGCTCCCTACATCTGCTTGGAGACAAACCTTTATTGAGTCCCTGTGGTTTGTTTGTTTGTTTGTTTGGCCCGGTGAGAACAACGTCCGTTCAGTAGTGCCACCATAAACGTCACGTTGTGAGGGAAGGTGGTGTGTTATGTACCACCGCTCTAACTTTCCTGTTAAACTTTCGGCCACGAATTCCATTGACAGCGACACCGGTAGGGCTTCTAAACATTGACTTTTAGCCAGCACGCTAAAAATTAAGTCAGATTAAACAGCTATCCCTGCGAATTATCAAGTAGCTTCCCTACTTTCAACCACAAAGACTATCAATATAAATCAGTTGGACGTGAGACTGAAGACAGACATATGTGGAAGACGAGTGATATGAATATGTTCAGAAATGACTTGTTCATAGCCAGTATACTACATATTGTACCAGTCGGTATGATTTTAATCTTTGTTATTATCTTCGACTCCGTTTGGAAAGAGGGTCTTCGTTTCAAACTGCTAAACTCGGGAATAGGGGGTAACTTTTACAAGCTAATTAAATGTATGTACACTAAACCCCAGACGTGTGTAAAAACCGAGTCCGGTGTAACGCCTCCATTTGTAACTAAATAAGGCGTTAGACAAGGCTGCAATCTCAGCCCTACATTGTTCAACTTATTCATTAATGACCTCGTTCATGTTCTTGATAATGCCGAATGTGAACCACCATCTCTACATAATTTGTTTGTATCGTGCTTGTTATATGCAGACGATGTGGTTATATTTTCTGAATCAGACAAAGGGTTGCAATGCGCGCTCAACAGCTTAAATGCAAGAAATGGAAACTCCAAGTTAATCTTAAGAAAACTAAAGTTATGTCTGATTAAGTTATGATTTTCAACAAATCTGGCCGATCTTTCCGAAACCAAACATTCGTATTTGATCAAGACACTCTGGACGTAGTACCTTCTTACTGCTATCTAGGCCTGACTATTACATCGTCGGGAAGCTTCTCCCTGACCAATAAACAACTTTCACTCAAAGCTCGTAAAGCTATGTATAGTCTGAAATCTCTCATTCGCTCTCTCGCCAAAGTGCTTGCTAAAAATATTTGATTCCTGTATAAAGCCGATTCTCCTATATGGGTGTGAAATATGGGGCACAGAGTCTATCAATGACAACTCCCCAATTGAAATTCCCCATCACCGCTTTTGTAAGAATATACTTGGAGTTTCCAGAAATTGTAGTAATTTAGCATCTAGAGCGGAGCTTGGTAGATTTCCTTTAGACTTAGATATATCTGTGCGTGTTATTCGTTACTGGCTACGCTTATTAATTACAAATGAATTCTCAAAGACATTTGTTACAAGCTGATGCCCTTTTGTATCAACATAAATCTATTTCTAATAGTCGTAGAAGAACCTTGTTACAACTAGTGAAAGAAATTTTAGATGGTAGTGGCCACTCCAATCTTTTCTATTTATGTAACTCACTTAGTGATATCAGATCTATATGTACAATGATAAGATCTAGAATCTCTGATATGTTTATCCAAACCTCTCGTCATAACTTGAGTATAGATACTGGTAAGCTAAGATTTTATAAGACCTGCAAAACAGCACATACTATGGGAAAATACTTAGGATTAGATAATTTTGATTTACGCTCGGCAATCAGCAAAATTAGAATTAGTGCCCACCCTCTCGAAATTGAGAGACGGCGGTACAAGAGGCTATCCGTGTGTGAAAGAACGTGCAAACAATGTACGTCAAACGTGGTGGAAGACGAAACACATTTTATGTCAAACTGCTCTTTCTATAGCCAAGAAAGAAAAGAGCTGTTCAAAGAGGCCATCAAATTCCATCCAAACTTTCTCACACTCACTGACGAAAAGAAAGCAGTTCACCTTCTAACATCACTAAACCCATGCATAATAGAAAAGGTGGGATCTTTCGTCTTCCACTGTCTTCGAAAAAGGAGTCGAACCCAATAACCCAGGATCTAGAGTTAGCTTTTACTAGTTTTAGACTAGAGTAGACACTTGTGATATTGTATTTTACACTGTTTGAATCTTTTATGTTACCTGCAATTAGCCCACGGGCAATAATTTGCAATAAACTTGATTATTATTATTATCAGACTAATTTGACAGAAAAAAAGGAGTTAAGACTCAGAGACTGTCCAGTCATTCATTTATCTCACTCAGTCCGTGATAAGTAATAGGCGTACTTGAGGAACTAATATGGCTATTTCTTTGGCGGATGTTTTACGTAAGACATTGTGAAATCACCGAAAAACGCGTCCAGTAGCGCGGGGCCCTGCCGGCCCCATCACCGAAGCCAGTCGCGCGGAGCTCTGCCGGCCCAATCACCGAGGCCAGTCGGTAGCCTTGGCGGGGTCGTGTGATGCATCATTAAATCACCGGCAAGTCCAGCCAGCTGGGCGGCACCGTGTCGCCTCAGCCCCGAGGTAGTCGGCTCCCTCACCGGTCTACCGGTGTCTGGTTTTTCGACGGATGTTTCGTGTATAAGACATCACAAAACCACCAGCGAGCGCAGCCAGACACGCGGGGCCGTTTCGGTATTTCCCCCGAGACGTGAGAGACATCACGCCGGCACCGAGTCGGTCCTTCACCGGGGCTGTCGGCGCCCGATCATCGGGGCCATCACCGAGGCCGTGTACGGGGATTTCCTGACAAGACATTATTTTCAGTGTGGTCTTACTTGTTTTAACCCGTATATTATTGAAAGCTCAAATCAGCCTGCAGGCCACTTTTCATTGAGGTCATTTTTGAGTGAGAGCTGTCATTATTTTCCCACTTTTTAGACATTTTTTTATAGATATTTTTTTTTTAAATATAGACAAAGACTCGTTTGTACTTAGTAAAAAGTTCCACCACAGTGACTCACAACATCAAATCCTTTAACGATAATGCAGGTATCTGTATCTGTATCTGTATCTATATAGCCGGTATAACCGCCGTTCGGCGTAACACACCAGCTTCGCAGGCACGCGGCGCGGCAGCAACTGGTTATATTACAACGACCCGTCACACCTAACTTTTGCACATCTATCTGCAAGCGTTCTTTAAAACTACCCAGAGAAGATGCCCCTACTATACTTGGTGATAACAAATTCCACTCTATGATAGTTCTGGGAAAGTACGAATTTTTGAACACATCAATCCTAGGTTGGTAACTCTGGTATTTGAAGGCATGACTGTTTCTTGTTCTTTTTTGAGCTGATATTAGATACTTATCAGTTGGTATGTCCACCAGTTTATTCGTCATTTTGTACATCATGCAAAGTCTGGAAATTTTCCTTCTGTCTTCAAGTGACATCCACTGCAGATCTGTTTTCATTTTGGTAACACCGGTATCCCTGTTATAGTTGTTTGTACAGAATCGGGCAGCTTGCTTCTGTACCCTTTCAAGTTTATCTTTGTCTTTCTTTGTATACGGGTCCCATACTGTAGCGGCATATTCAAGGTAAGGTCTTACCAGTGACGTGTATGCAAGTGATTTTAGCCTGGTTGGGCATGCCCACAAGTTGCGTTTGATCACTCCCAATGTCTGTTTAGCCTTGGTTGCTATTTTGTTAACATGGACACACCACTTCAGCCCAGTTGTTAATGTAACACCCAGGTATGGGTGGGTTTTTGTGGTTGCTAATGTCTGACCACAAAACTGTTAATGAGACACATTTGGTGTTCGTTTGTTCGTTATGTGCATGATATAGCACTTATCAGGATTGAACTGCATAAGCCATTTCCTTTGCCATTCTTCCAGGGTGTTCGGGTCTTTTTGAAGAACTTGTGAATCATTCTGTGTGGATACCTCTATATATAAACTAAAAAATATTAGGTAAACTAGCATGTATACATTTAAACATCGACATGACACATTCCTGCCACGGTATATGTGATTCTACACACTTGTCGCTATAATAATACCCCTCTCCCCAATACATTCTACAAGTCAACCTTTTACACATGTGTACGTGCGTGCATGTGCATGTATGTATGTATTTATGTGAATTTGGGTGTGTACGTACGCGTATCTGTGGCATTGTTTTGTGCGTGTGTATGAGTATGAGTATGCATGTGTAAATTAGTATATAAGCAACTCTTCAAGCCAGGACGCATGTTCTAATATTGACGTTGCAAAAGTTTGTCGGAGAGAAAAGTGAAAAGTGGAAAAGTGCATCTGACAGAGAAAAGTGGATCTGACATGCGCAAATCCTCAAGGTTAGCACTCCAAGCGTTGGGCACCTGGAGAGACTGAGGGGCCTTTGTTCTTATGTAGGGACATTACAGGTAATATGTATCCTTGGCCTTATTGACCTAGGTTTGGCCGCTTTGATTGTTCTCTGTGCTATCTATAGATGGGTGTGGGCTTGATGATGGACGTGTCTTCTTGAAAATAAGCACCTCACCTTTGTTCTTATAAAGTGACATTCGTTCAGAGATCTTTATCACCAGACGCAACGATTTCACCATAGATGGTCACACCTAGGCTTTACTTGTTTTTAATTGGGCAACACGAGGCCAAGTCAAGCCAATTGCATGGATTTCATCAAATGGTAGCTGAATGTGAAGGACTGAGATCTTTCCTGATTTTAAACATGCTTCACCAGCAAGGATCGTCTTTTCTCACGCGTGCACGACTTTCCCAAGAGCGCTCTCAGCTTGTAACCGTAAGACGATTGTGATCAGGCTATAAGTTGGGTACGGTTCATCGTACCATCCAACTTCTATCGGGGCTCCTTGCATTCTGTGCCCTAAAACAATCGGTGCAGCGAGGGCAAGGAGCCCCGGTGGAAATCGGGTGGAACCAAGGTTAGCCCTACACTACATCAGCATAAAGATGCGACTTGAACAGATTTTAAAGCGTTCTGTAAACGAGCCAGGCATTGCCTTTTAATACCAGGTATTTAAGTATACAAACAGTACACTCTTTTATTGTGTCCGGGGTAATGAAGATCAAAAGATTGGCTCCTTCATCTTAATGTCTGTTAAGTCTGTTATCAGTGACCTGTACTTAGCCCGTCTAGGCATGAATGTACAATAAAAGTCTTTCATCCAATCATTTATCGTTGGTTTGTGTTGAAACGTCGATCTCATGGCAACTCTAACGTAATTCTAAGGGTCCTATTTCTAAGCCACAAAGAATGACAGTGACGGCAACCAGACTTCTCTGGTATTAGCCCCAGGCCCCGGGTAAATGCAGGCCCCAATGTTCTATACGAATGCTCGGTGAGCTGAAAACCAGGTTTATGCAGGCCCGAATATTCCACAGGCCCCAGGTACATGCGGGCCCGAATGTTCCACAGGACCCAGGTACATGCAGGCCCGAATGTTCCACAGGCCACAGGTACATGCGGGTCCCAATGTTCTATACGAATGCTCGGTGAGCTGAACACCAGGTGTGCTGAACAACAATGTGCTCTAAAATCAGCTCCCAGTCCCCGCCCCTAACCAAGAGAGAAAGTCTCTATTATTTGTACCTTGTGATTGAAGTTTATTTTTCCTTTAACCACCGATGAGCCAAAGCAACACACGTGCACATAAACTTCACATGCTTTTAATCAAATGCGAGTACCAAACACGAAATCAGTCAGTAATAAAGACATTATTATCCTCAAACTCAGGAACGTGTGTGGTGAAAGCTTAAAACGAAAGACGAACTAAAATCTGGACAAATTTAGTTATCAACTTAAAATCCACCCTATCACCTAACCAAGCCTTATAGCCATCCCCCGGGGTTCCTCCGGGAGTCCTCGGCAGGGTGAGCTTCTATCCCCGCCGGCCAGCTAAGCTCATCCCGGTGAATTCGCCTGACTGAATCCAATCAAGAGGGCCTTCGGGGTTTAGGCGGGGCTGAGGCAACATTTCCTCGTGGCATGTTACTGCTCGTGCCGAAGAGCTGGCGTGTGTGGGCCCTGGTAACGATCTGGATTCCCAGTAACGTCACTGTAACGTCATTCATCTTGTAACGTCGAGAAGAAAAAACATTTCCTTTCTGCTAATCTTCGAGGGTGGTCAAAGATTGGTCTGTTGTTATCATGGCTTGACTTGGTATATTAAGTATGGAAAGGTTTATTTAGAAATCAGTTAGTACTTCTGTCTAGATAGTGTCGACTTTTCATGATTCTCACAACATCCTTGCTACATGCCATATTTCTTTGTTTAAGCCTTATTCATGGCAACCTCAAATCGGCCTGCGCTTTTCAGTGAGGTCATAAGGAAAGAGGTAAGGGTACGGGTCAGACAAACTATATAAAAAGATATATCCGTTACATCAATTAAAGTACTGACAAGTCTATGAACAATTTTACGCACGCATGGTACATAATATAGATATTCTTCGCTTACTCTATTAATCGCCTTTTAATCCGCATTGGAACGATCAGTGACGATAATCCACGTTCATACAGATCCATTCACATTCAGTTTCAAGTCGTAGTTATTTAAGCTATATTGCATTACCATATTGCACTTAGTATCATATGTTATCTTCACTAACTTTAATAGCAACATCTAGATATAACGTTACTGCAAGTCTAGAATAAGCTTTTCTAATGTGATATAAGATGCCAAAAGAATTACAACTAATGCAAGTGAAATTCATGTTCTGAGGTAAGAAAGTCTTCGTTAGTTAATCCTACGGCCGGTGGCCTAAGATAGTATCATACGCTGGCCAAGAAGTTTGGCCTGACATTAGGTTGGCGGATTTAACTCTTGGCCAGCTTTGTGATACCATCTTATGCCACCGTAGGATCTACTGGCCGAGATTATCGGCTAGCAACTTGTTAAAAGCCAGTAAATTTTCCTTGAATAATGATTAACTATGAGATATGCTGAGCGTTCCAAAATCTCAAAAAGTATGTTCATTTTCTGACGTTTGATACCCTAAAAAACTGATCGATGTTTTGTTACCTTATAGCATGTCGCCCGTATCAAATTTTCTGTTGCAAATCATTCTTTGATTGTGCACTATTTTCATAGCCTTTGTGTATTTGCAACCTTATTTTTCCATGATGGAATTACCTGCTTTTTTTCCTTTTTATAAAGATATAAATAAACCTTCTCTATTGCCAAATTCTTGATCATATCATGCTTATGACGCCCTTAAGAAAAATAAAAGCTGGTTAACCAAGCTTGCCCAGGATTTCCTGTCAACTTTATCAGGTTTATACAACAACTTTTAACATTTCCCTGTGTACCTATTTCAATAAAATTCAACGCTTTCAACCATGTACCAAAAGAAGTCTAACAATTTTTATTTGTCCAAAATGTTTCATCACCATCTCATGTTGTCAAGCTATTTTCGGACTTTTAGTGAGCGTCTATTCAACCCTCTTGAACTGCTACATTGCTGTGACCCGTCTGACCCCAAGATAGTATTGCACATTTGTTACGCACTATATCTTTTTGCATGTAAGTGTAAAATCACCGCAAAAGTCACATTTATAAGGATTAATTTCCACAAGGACTTTGAAACTAGATTTATAAGGTGGGTGCGTAATATGAGTGTCCATTTCTGTGCCATAACGCCTGAGAGAAACACTTTCAATAATGGTTAACGTAGGATCACAAGGTTGGAAAACTTTCACGAAAGAACCCAGGTACTGGGTTGTGGATGTCGGGTGTTTTGTCTCTTTCTAGGTTTCTTAAAACAGGATGTAATATTTCTTTCTCTGCATGCATCTTAAATCTCTGCATCTATCAATACAATTCATTGAGGTAAATAACGTGTTCTTGAAAAGGTCAGTCATACTTAATTTGGTGTTTCCCAAACGGTATTGTCTTTCTCGCTTTCATGGCATAGAGCCTCAAAATGACGTGTCAAATCTTGCACACCCTTGTTACAGACACCTATTTTCTTAAATCAGTTTCTGAAATTCCTTTAGGATCCCTTCTTGCCACAATTTTCTTACACCAGTGGCAGTTCGACAGGCCTCCAACCGATCTCACAGTTTGGAGGCGGTAAAATGTCTGATGCGATCTATTCATGCATGAAAAGGTCACGGAGTTATCCGACCTGTCGGCAGCTGTTTGCGAAGCGATGATGTTCGATCACCTGGAAACTTGCTCGTTAATTATAACAGATTTGTTTTCTAACCAGGGAAATATCAGCAGGGAACATTTTATACATAGAAGTTCGCCTTTGGAAGGAAATAGGATCTCGTTTTTAAACAATTTTCGTCAATATCAGACAATAAGGTAAATATATTAGAACAGTAGTAAATGGTTAGGCCAGATCAGCTAAATGTTGTTTATCATTTGACATCTCATGAACATTCGAACACAGGCTGTTTAAAAGCTCATTCACAGAATATGCCAAACACATCCGTATTGAAAAAGCGTGCTCCGGGCAAGAACAAGTAAGCAGTCCACACACAGAGGTTTCAAGTGACCCTTTCCAAAATGGTCGTGTCTAGAAGAAAATCTCCAGCCAGGTAAGGGCTGTATAATGTACCAAGTGAAGGTTTGATGTAAGATTTCCCCTTCAGGGAACTGGAGAATAGAACAGCTACATCACACATAAAACAAGGGACAAACGCGCAAACTTTAATCCATTAGATATGATATACATCAGTCAACTTCTGTTGTAGCACAGCTGAATTAAAAGAGACATTCCAGCCTCCACATTTATAGAACCAATTGTAAAGAACTACAACACGCACCATTGTTGTTCTCTGCTCTCTTGAAGCAAGCTTTCTGTCCAAGTCACCAGGGGTATTTTTAAGTCGGACATGACCTCCACACGTCACCCATAATCCATACATCGCTTGTCGTCCAGAGCACATGGTAAATCTCTAACTGGCGAAGTAAATATCCTATCCATAGTCAACACTTCACAAGTTGCCAAAAACATTGATCAGTTAGAAGGAACATGGCGGCAAACGACCTTCTATAAAACCTTAAGTTGAAAAACCGGTTGTACACAAGGTCGCTTATCGTGCAGGTACGTTAACGACATCTAGCGGTCTCATGCACCACTTTTTTTTAAGGTTAGGTCTTACTAGTGACGTGTATGCAAGTCATTCTACCCTGGCTGGGCATGCCCACAAGTTGCGTTTGATCACTCCCAATGTCTGCTTAGCCTAGGTTATTATTTCATTAACATGGCCCCCCCACTTCAGCCCAGTTGTTAACGTAACACCTAGGTGTGGTTGTTTTTTTGTAGTTTCTAATGTCTGACCACAAAACTGGTAATGAGACACATTTGGTGTGCGTTTGTTCGTTATGTGCATGATATAGCACTTATCAGGATTGAACTGCATAAGCCATTTCCTTTGCCATTCTTCCAGTGTGTTCAGACGTAAGGGTGTGAAATAGACTCCTGGTGGATTTACTTTCTGGAAATACTTTGATACCCAGTAACATGATGAGTATAAACGTTGGTATAAAACTTATATTTACAGGCAGATAATGCATTCTTCTACCATGTATAATAACTATAAATGTTTGAGTAAATGGTAAATGTGGGAACTAGAGATCCCCCACACATCAGAAGAGCCGTGACAGCACAACGAGAGAAACTGAAACAAGACACTGAACCATCACTGCAGTTCCAACGACGATTCCACACCGCTTTTACCCTGTACAAGCTCCTCAATGGACCCTGCCCTCCACATCTTCAAACCCTGGTACCCAGAAGCCAGGCATCTGCCACTGGGTCACGTTACTCCCTCAGGAACAGCGACCACCTGACATCTGAACTCATTAAGTCCACCAGAGACCAGAGAATATTCTTCTACAGAGCAACATCACCCTGGAACACCCTCCTTACTTCTACTCGCACTGTAACAACTGCTGCTTCCTCCAAAAGAAAACTCCGCCTTTAATAGAAAACTCTGGGAATGTCTTAAGGGGACCCTTACAGGTGTATACAGTGACCCAGCATGACCTCTCGCTGTATATGTTGTTGTTGATAAATACTGTTGTAGAGTCTATTGTAGATACTATGACTACTTAGTGCTATGAGACTTAGTGCTCCAGCGGACGAGAAGGTAGAGAACTAATTACACACCCCTCCTTCACCATAAAAAGTCATGTGCAGGTCAGGCAAACAGGCAAATAGCCTGTCTGTCTCCTCATCTGTCAAATCGACAGGAGAAAAAAAAACAACAACAAAAAACAACTATGACTACTATATTACATCGTGTTCTTTTTATGTACTTGATAATTATCCTGTCCTTGTCAAATTCCATTTGCAATTGTTCTTGTCTGTCAGCAGGGCTAGCCCTGTGTAAAATCCACAGGCTGGTTGGGCAGCTCTGGTTGTGCGTGCTGAACAGCCAGAACCAATAAATAGATAAATGAAGGGACTGACCCACGTCATGTGCTCATCTGCATGCTGTGTCAAAGAGTCTTAAATCCAGCCTTAGTATTCTGCAATGCAACTGCGGGCAGTAAATTACTTGAATTTCATCCAATGAAGAACTTTATTCCGTAATTTTAGAACTTTTCTATTTCCATGGCGTGGCACATAACATGAACACATGTTCTCGGTTATGATGGGTCTATATGTAGGTCAACAGCAAGTAACTCGAGAAATTGTCGATGGAACTTTGTGATTTTTGGTAGGTGTGTAGCGGTTGTGGAAAGGAAGGCCACGTTTGAAAACGGTTTACCTGACGTTTTCCTACGGTACTGCAGCGAGCTTTGTAATTTTATGCGCCTGTTTGTGGACAACATAATTCATTATCAGATAATTCTAGATACATATTAGTAAATGGCTAACCTGTGAAGTTATAACACTAGCAAATAATCTACCAATGACATGTAGTAGACATTACACAAGTTGCCAAAAATATTGATCCGTTAGAAGGAACATGGCGACAAACGACCTTCTAAAAAACCTTAAGTTGAAAAACCGGTTGTACACAAGGTCGCTTATCGTGCAGGTACATTGATGACATCTAGCGGTCTCATGCACTACTGCATGTACCTTCAAATGCCGCTTTGACAATGTCTGAGGGAGCCCAAGAGACTTCTTCGATACGGGTTTTAAACATTTTTTTTACAATGTACCATAGTTTTTGGCATATGAAATTGATAAAGTTATCATGAGCAAGACCCTTTTCATCATCTGGAAACCAGTCAGAACTTTTGGTGCTGTGATTGACAGGTGTCAGTCATGTCAGTGTGACAAAACCCGCAGTGGTCGAACACTGACCTTTTACTTGACTATTACAACTTTATGTAGCATTCTCTTTTCACTTCTGCAAAGGTGGCTGTCTGTACGTTTCACTACCAGTTCTTTTTAAACGGTAAGTAAAATGTTTTTTTATGGTTTAAATTTTGTCATATTTAGCAGAGCTGTGAGAATTATTTTTAATCAGGATTGCGTGGCCTGTAAGGTAGGGAACAGTGAGGCGGAAGTGGGTCTGTAAAAGTGAGATTCATCTTTAACTGTTTTATGATAGTTTGCAGATAAACTTTCAGCCATCTGAATGTTGGAACCCACATCTTATCTTTTGTCAAACACTATAGAGCTGGCTAATTGCCACACCTCATTTTTACCCTGTATGAAATTCAAAAGCTCACACTGCCTATTTCTGTCACGTGTGAAAAAAGAACAATGACAAATTATTGCATGATGCATTTTCTTTTATTGCGAGAACTCCTGGTTACATAGAGCGGCAAGAGCTGATCTCTGGGCTCCTTTGAGCATGAAAAGTCAAAGAATGAAGATAAAGGTTCCAGTCGAGTTGCCACGAACTTGTGGAAAGTCAAGATTTAGAGTTATCGAGATGAAATGGAAGGTGTCAAAAACTCGACATGGATGGAAAATAAGGAAATGATTATAGAAAGTTCTAGCTTCTCAAGAGGTGGGTTGAGAGGAAGTTGTGGGAGCCCTTTTTGACTACTATAGGCTGTGAGACGGATTTCAAACAATTGTTCTTGAAAAGGTCAGTCATACTTTGGTGTTTCCCCAACGGTATTGTCTTTTTCGCTCTCATTGCATAGAACCTCAAAACGACGGGCCAAATGTTGCACACCTTTGTTACAGTCACTTTTTTTAAAACCAGTTTCTAAAGTTCCTTTAGGATCCCTCTGTGCCACAAATTTTCACACGACACCAGTGGCAGTTCGACAGGCCTCCAACCGATCTCACAGTTTGGAGGCGATAAAATGTCTGCTGCGATCTATTCATGCGTGAAAAGGTCACGGAGTTATCCGACCTGTCGGCAGCTGTTTGCGAAGTTGTTCGATCACCTGGAAACTTGCTCGTTAATTATAACAGATTTGTTTTCTAACCAGCGAAATATCAGCAAGGGACATTTTATACATAGAAGTTCGCCTTTGGAAGGTATTTCGATCCCGTTTTTAAACAATGTTCTTCAATATCAGAAAATAAGGTAAATATAGTAGAACAGTAGTAAATGGTTAGGCCAGATCAGCTAAATGTTGTTTATCATTTGACATCTCATGAACATTCGAACACAGGCTGTTTAAAAGCTCATCCACAGAATATACCATACACATCCGTATTGAAAAGACGTGCTCCGGGCAAGACTAGTAAGCAGTCCACACACAGAGGTATCAAGTGCAAGTGACCCTTTCCAAAATGGTCGTGTCTAGAAGAAAATCTCCAGCCAGGTTAGGGCTGTATAATGTACCAAGCGAAGGTTTGATGTAAGATTTCCCCTTCAGGGAACTAGAATAGAACAGCTACATCACACATAAACCAAGGGACTAACGCTCAAACTTTAACGATTAGATATGCTATACATCAGTCAACTTCTGTTGTAGTACTGATGAATCAAAAAAGACATTCCGATCCAGCCTCCACATTTATAGAACCAATTGTAAAGAACTATAACACGCACCGTTGCTGTTCTCTGCTCTCTTGAAGCAAGCTTTCTGTCCAAGTCACAAGACGTATTCCCAAGTCGGACATGACCTCCACACGTCACCCATAATCCATACATCGCCTGTCGTCCAGAGCACATGGTAAATCTCTAACTGGCGAAGGAAATAACCTATCCATAGTCAACACTTCACAAGTTGCCAAAAACATTGATCAGTTAGAAGGAACATGGCGGCAAACGACCTTCCATAAAACCTTAAGTTGTAAAACCGGTTGTACACAAGGTCGCTTATCGTGCAGGTACATTGATGACATCTAGCGGTCCCACTGTACCACATGTGCTACGATAGTTCTGGGAAAGTACGAATTTTTGAACACATCAATTCTAGGTTGGTAACTCTGGTACTTGAAGTCACTGCTGTTTCTTGTTCTTTGTTCAGCCGGTATTAGATACTTATCAGTCGGTACGTCCACCAGTTTATTGGTCATTTTGTACATCATGCAAAGTCTGGACATTTTCCTTCTGTCTTCAAGTGATGTCCCTTGCAAATCTGTTTTCATTTTGGTAACACTAGAATCCCTGTTGTAGTTGTTTGTGCAGAATTAGGCAGCTTGGTTCTGTACCCTTTCAAGTTTATCTTTGTCTTTCTTTGTATACGGGTTCAATACTGTAGCGGTATATTCAAGGTTAGGTCTTACTAGTGACGTGTATGCAAGTCATTCTACCCTGACTGGGCATGCCCACAAGTTGCGTTTGATCACTCCCAATGTCTGCTTAGCCTAGGTTATTATTTCATTAACATGACCCCCCCACTTCAGCCCAGTTGTTAACGTAACACCTAGGTGTGGTTGTTTTTTTGTGGTTTCTAATGTCTGACCACAAAACTGGCACTGGGGGAAAGGGTATCGGATGAAGCCATATCCGAGCAGGGATATTTGCGTATTTGTAACAAATGCTAGCGAATGCAAACGGATTCGAGTTGGATCCCTAAAATATCCGAAATTTGGATTTTTTGGATCCGGAATGAAAAGACTCAAAAATATCCCAAAATGGGATTTTCCACGGATGCGAAGTCGTTTTTTTAGGGATTTCTTTGAATACATGGAATAATCGGATCGCAAAGAATCCCCAAATGGTATTTCCCTCGGATGCGAAGTCGTTTTTCAAAGGATTTCTTCGAATACCTGGAATGAACGGGTCCCAAAACGGCCTTTGCCGCGGATGAGAAGTCGTTTTTATAGGATTTTCTTCGTATATTTGTCATGGTCGGATCCTAAAGAATCCGAATACGGAATTTGCCGTTGATGCGAAGTCGTTTTTATAGGATTTTCCTCGTATATTTGGCATGGTCGGATCCTATGAAATCCCAATGCGGCATTTGCCGCGGATGCGAAGTCGTTTATTAGGGATTTCTTCGTATGATCAGATCTTAAAGAATCCAAAACGGGATTTTCTGCAGATACAAAGTCACTTTAATGAATTTTCCGCACATTTGACAAATCACAATATCATGTGTGCCCAATTACTTTCTTATAAAAGGCTAGCACGATTTGAAATGGAAAAGAATGCACAGAATAATCTTATTCTAAACCAGTCCTGAGAAGAACTAAACGACGTAATGTCATCGAGGCCGAATCCTGCCTGCCACATGATATGTATTCAGATACAATATTGCAACAAGAATGGGTTATACCAGGTATGTACAGAGAGTCCCTGTTATCTAATTATGTTAAGGGAAAGTTGAATCCTTTAACCGCCAATATCACATGACTTCTTATACTTCCAAATAGAATATAGGATCAAACGTGAATACAATTTAACTTTTATGTAAAGCTGACATGGGAGTCTGTGGCTAATCTTGCTTCTACGAATATCTGTTTCTATTACAAATCAAAGTCTTCGCGATGTCCAACTCTAAGGAATTTCCACATCCGGCTACAGGATACAGATAGTGAATCCAGCTTGTAAAGTACAACTAACTTGACTTATAGTATCAGTATGTGCAGCTTCTCGCAACAGCACAAAGTCTCCTTTCTACTAGTGACAGTGCTTCGCTTCTTTTCAGGCTAGTTACGCAATGATCCCTCCCAGCTCAATTCCTTCTGTGCCCTTCCTGTAGTCCAGTGTTCTCCCAGCTGTTGACACGGCCAGAGAATGTCGACCCGCCTTCTGAAAAAGAGAAAGAATAATCCCATCAAATTTTGAGATAGGCTAAAGCATCCATGTTTGATGGATGCGTCCGTCAAAGTAATTAGGATGTATATGAAAAGAAATGGTGATTGGCTTGTTATACAACAGGAACAAATGCATCTGATTGTGGTATCGCCATTATCACCGTTACATTCCGCATTATCATACCAAAAAAGTCCCCCGGGAGGGCGCGGCAGAAACAGTCTAGCGTTGCATAATTAGTGACAAGGTGTGATCTGCTTCCCCGGCCGGACTTTGCATTGTGTACGAGACGTCGCATATAAACAAACACGTAAACACCGTTGGAACAGAATGTTCCTATGCGAATAAATACCAGGCTTGAGACAAACATATGTGTATACAAGTACTGTTTTGATGATGATTCAAATTTTTCCCAAATAAGTCAACAGTTACTCAGCAAGTATCATGCTTGTGACTTGTGTTTTGTAAGGCTCCGTCATGTCCTTTTCTGATAAGTTTCTGTTCAGCCCAAGCATACCAAGAGCGCTACTAACTACTAGCTAAAAAGGAATGTAGTCACAAAGACGAATTCAAAGCGGGTATTGTTTGGAAACAATCATTGTATAAAACATACCTCGCCGTGAGATCCGCAGGACAGTGATATAAAATAGCTCCAGGACGCCGAACTACAAAACAGGGCTGGCTGTTTCAGTCCCTCGCCGTCCCGTCCGTCGACTGCCACTTGAGTTTGGTCACCGCCTCAACATCACCCTACTACAGAAGTTCACACACGTGTGTACAAATCCATATCCAGAGTTCAACGTTTCAAAACTCAAAGTTTGAGGTCCAAAAAGATTGCGGTCCTCACGGACAACGCTGACTATCTCCGCTTTATTTTTAAACTGACTGATGTGCAGTCTGATTGGTCAGAGAGACAACGATTGGATTACCCACAATACACCGCCCCAATGTACGGATGCAAAAAAATACAGAGTCGCATATTTAAGATATCCCAAGATTACCAACAATGCACTGCTCCAATGGAATCCCCTCCACTGGAGCAATCCACTGGAGCAGTGCATTGTTGGTAATCTTGCCACGAATGCAGAAAAAAACCATTTCGCATCCTTACGAATCCGAGTATTCTGGTATCTAGCGTAACGTGGATTGTCTCACTTGTATTGACGTTACAAACTGTGGTATCCGAGGTACAAAAAGGGGGAAAGATATGACCAATCTAAAAAATGAAATATATGCTCAAAAACAAGAGTGCTAGCCACGCATACATAAAAAGCAAGTATTCTTACGGAAGCTGTGTTAGCATCCGCCACGAAGTAAGTAAGCAAACGAATTCCGTGTTTGCATCCACGGCGAGTTTCGGATACCAACGAATGCGTTACGGATGTGTATGGGATCCGTGATTTTTGGTAATCTTTGGTATCCGTCAGCATCCGTCAGGATGTTGCAAATTCGTATCCTTGGTATTCGTCTGCATCTGAAGACTTTTCGCTGATAAACAAGAATCCTGACCACGTATTCTTTCGTTTGCGTTAAAAGTAAGTATCCATATGAATACAATGTTTGAATCCGTTAGTGGCTTACAGATACTAACGAATCCGTGATTATAAGTAAGTATCCATACGAATGCAGTGTTAGCATCCGTCACGAAGTACGGAGTATACGGCGCGGGTTCTGTGTTTGTATCCACCAATGAGAGTTACGGATACCTACGAATGCGTTGCGGATGCAAGTGGGATCCGTCATTTTTTGGGATCCGTGATGGTTTTTGGGATCCTTCAGCATTTGTCAGCATACGTCAGCATCCGTCAGGTGTTGCAAATTGGAATCCGTCAGCATCCGTCTACATATTCGGTCTTTTCGTCTAGTGTGGTAATGAGACACATTTGGTGTGCGTTTGTTCGTTATGTGCATGATATAGCACTTATCAGGATTGAACTGCATAAGCCATTTCCTTTGCAATTCTTCCAGGGTGTTCAGACGTAAGGGTGCGAAATAGACTCCTGGTGGATTTACTTTCTGGAAATATTTTGATACCCAGAAACATGATGAGTATAAACGTTGGTATAAAACTTATATTTACAGGCAGATAATGCAGTCTTCTACCATATCTATGAGACAACTATAAATGTTTGAGTAAATGGTAAATGTGGGAACTAGAGATCCCCCACACATCAGAAGAACCGTGGCAGCACAACGAGAGAAACTGAAACAAGACACTAAACCATCACTGCAGTTCCAACGACGATTCCACACCGCTTTTACCCTGTACAAGCTCCTCAATGGACGCTGCCCTCCACATCTTCAAACCCTGGTGACCAGAATCCGGGTTGCCACTGAGTCACATTACTCCCTCAGGAACAGCGACCACCTGACATCTGAACTCATTAAGTCCACCAGAGACCAGAGAACATTCTTCTCCTGAGCAACATCACCCTGGAACACCCTCCTTACTTCTACTCGCACTGTCACAACTGCTGCTTCCTCCAAAAGAAAACTCCGCCTTTAATAAAAAAAACTCTTGGAATGTCTTAAGGGGACCCTTACAGGTGTATACAGTGACCCAGCATGACCTCTCGCTGTATATGTTGTTGTTGATAAATACTGTTGTAGAGTCTATTGTAGATACTATGACTACTTAGTGCTATGAGACTTAGTGCTCCAGCGGACGAGAAGGTAGAGAACTAATTACACACCCCTCCTTCACCATAAAAAGTCATGTGCAGGTCAGGCAAACAGGCAAATAGCCTGTCTGTCTTCTCCTCTGTCCAATCGACAGGAGAAAAAACAACAACAACAACAAACAACTATGACTACTATATTACATCATGTTCTTTTTATGTACTTGATAATTATCCTGTCCTTGTCAAATTCCATTTGTAACCGTCAGCAGGGCCCTGTGTAATAACCACAGGCTGGTTGGGCAGCTCTGGCTGTGCGTGCTGAATAGCCAGAACCTATAAATAGATAAATAAAGAGACTGACCCACGTCATGTGCTCATCTGCATGTTGTGTCAAAGAGTCTTAAATCCAGCCGTAGTATTCTGCAATGCAACTGCGGGCAGTAAATTACTTGAATTTCATCCTATGAAGAACTTTATTCCGTAATTTTAGAACTTTTCTATTTCCATGGCGTGGCACATAACATGAACACATGTTCTCGGTTATGATGGGTCTATATGTAGGTCAACAGCAAGTAACTCGAGAAATTGTCGATGGAACTTTGTGATTTTTGGTAGGTGTGTAGCGGTTGTGGAAAGGAAGGCCAAGTTCGAAAATGGTTTACCTGACGTTTTCCTACGGTACTGCAGCGAGCTTTGTATTTTTATGCACCTGTTTGTGGACAGCATAACTCGTTATTAGATAATTCTAGATACATATAAGTAAATGGCTAACCTGGGAAGTTATAACACTAGCAAATAATCTACCAATGACATTGTAATGTAGTAGACATTACACAAGTTGCCAAAAAATATTGATCCGTTAGAAGGAACATGGCGGCAAACGACCTTCTATAAAACCTTAAGTTGAAAAACCGGTTGTACACAAGGTCAATGTACCGTATCGTGCAGGTACATTGATGACATCTAGCGGTCTCATGCACCACTGCATATACCTTCAAATGCCGCTTTGATAATGTCTGAGGGAGCCCAAGAGACTTCTTCCATACAGGTTTTCAACATTTTTTTTTTACAATTGAATGTACCATTGTTTTTGGCATATGAAATTGATAAAGTTTTCATGAACAAGACATTTTTCATCATCTGGAAACCAGTCAGAACTTTTGGTGCTGTGATTGACAGGTGTCAGTCATGTCAGTGTGACAAAACCCGCAGTGGTTGAACACTGACCTTTTATTCGACTATTAAAACTTTATGTAGCATTCACTTTAACTTCTGCAAAGGTGGCTGTCTGTACGTTTCACTACCAGTTCTTTTTAAACGG
>NC_049983.1:28643732-28644971 GCF_000003815.2 Branchiostoma floridae
CAGCTGGAAAGGGAATTATCCGAAACATTTCTAAGATGAGATGAATTGATTGTAATTTTGTTTACGAACTGCAGTTTTTTTTTCTACACAAAATATCACAGGGAGCCAAAAACAAGCTGATTGTGATATCCAGCGTTGGAAGGTTAGAAGGGTGTGGCTCTTTCGACTCATGACCAGATCCAAAGCGACAGCTTCCTAGCCGTTCGTATCAATTCTGCCATGCATTGAAAGAACCGTAATGACTAATGTGGATACTTACCGGCGCAGGTGTACTCCACTTCCAGGCTGGAGGGGCTGTCGCAAGTGGTTTTAGAATCGTCGCTGCAAACTTCCCGTGAGGCCACAAGTTTCATAGTTTGTCCAGCAGAACAACTGATGGTCAGTGTCTGGTGTTCACCTGCAACATTCTCTGAAGAAAATCCCAGGTCAACAGCGCTTGCTTCATTCTCAATATATACATATATAACGTTAAAGAACACAGAACGGTGTATTCGATATTGTGTATTGATAAAACTCGTGTATTCCGTCTCACCCGAGGTACCATCCCACCCGTGGGTAGGACGGTGGGTGGGCAGGAACCCGAGGTACCATCCCGCCCGTGGGTAGGGCGTTGTTAGGGCAGGAACCCGAGGTACCATCCCGCCCGTGGGTAGGACGGTGTGAGGGCAGGAAGCCGAGGTACCATCCCGCCCGAGGGTAGGACGGTGTGAGGGCAGGAACCCGAGGTACCATCCCACCCGTGGGTAGGACGGTGGGAGGGCAGGAACCCCAGGTACCATCCCGCCCGTGGGTAGGAAGGTGGGAGGGCAGGAACCCGAGGTACCATCCCGCCCGTGGGTAGTACGGTGGGAGGGCAGGAACCCGAGGTACCATCCCGCCCGTGGGTAGGACGGTGGGAGGGCAGGAACCCGAGGTACCCTCCCGCCCGTGGGTAGGGCGTTGTTAGGGCAGGAACCCGAGGTACCATCCCGCCCGTGGGTAGGGCGTTGTTAGGGCACGAACCCGAGGTACCATTCCGCCCGTGGGTAGGACGGTGGGAGGGCAGGAACCCCAGGTACCATCCCGCCCGTGGGTAGGGCGGTGGGAGGGCAGGAACCCGAGGTACCATCCCGCCCGTGGGTAGGTAGGACGGTGGGAGGGCAGGAACCCGAGGTAGCATCCCGCCCGTGGGTAGGACGGTGGGAGGGCAGGAACCAGAGGTACCATTCCGACCGTGGGTAGGACGGTGGGAGGGCAGGA
>NC_049983.1:28645071-28646899 GCF_000003815.2 Branchiostoma floridae
GGGTCTGTAAAAGTGAGATTCATCGTTAACTGTTTTAGGATAGTTTGCAGATAAACTTTCAGCCATCTGAATGTTGGAACCCACATCTTATCTTTTGTCAAACACTATAGAGCTGGCTAATTTCCACACCTCATTTTTACCCTGTATGAAATTCAGAAGCTCACACTGCCTATTTCTGTCACGTGTGAAGAAAAACAATGACGAATTATTGCATGATGCATTTTCTGTTATTGCGAGAACTCCTGGTTACATAGAGCGGCAAGAGCTGATCTCTGGGCTCCTTCGGGCATGAAAAGTCAAAGAATGAAGATAAAGGTTCCAGTCGAGTTGCCACGAACTTGTGGAGAGTCAAGATTTAGAGTTATCGAGATGAAATGGAAGGTGTCAAAAACTCGATATGGATGGAAAATAAGGAAATGATTATAGAAAGTTCTAGCTCCTGAAGAGGTGGGATTTGAGAGAAAGTTGTGGGAGCCCTTCTATTGTATAGGCTGTGAGACGGATTTCAAACAATTGTTCAAGACGAACTAACTATGACTGTTATGTGATGTGGGCTTTCCATGTTGCAGACGCTGATGTTTCCTAGCCAGACCTTCTGTGTCTGTCAAAGCTTGTACAATACACGGTATCACCTACGTGACATTTGCCCAACAAAGCTGGAGATCGGAATTGTATTTCTAAGATATCTAAGACGTTGACCAACGAAACACTTTTTCTCTCTTATTGATAATTTGATGCCTAAAAGACTACAGATGTCCCCCACTGCTTCACTGTGATTATGATTTATATTTCACCTCAGGGATAAGAGGGGAATATATTGTTTTATGTCTTGTTTCTACCCCTTCTGCTTTTTTTGTCAAATCGCTTCAACTTTTTTATTTTATTTCAGAGCCACATGGCTTGAAGTTTGGTCTGGTTGTAGAGTAGACAAATACCACGAGATGTTTCGTTGCTTCGACTTGTTTTTGCATATACACTAGGCCTTAAGAATTACTCTCTGGAGTATTTTGGTCATTTTCAGATCAAAATGTACATTTTGGCCTCCTGTGCCCTGGTGCTGTATCAAAATGACCTGAAATGTGGTATGGAATGCCTTGGGCAGATGCTGACAGGACGTCATGCAAATGTTTGGAATAGGCCCATAGAAAGATGGTGATGATCTCTTACGAATTATGATCCTACAAGTATCTGTAGTCCAGACATATTGACCAATTAAACACTTAACAATTTTCGCTCTTCATTTTTGATAGCTAAAAGATTACATAGATGATCTGTCAACTGACTGTTGCATTTTGGTTTCATTTTCTCTTCATTATCACAAGACCAAACTGTATGTTGAATCGTGGTTTCATTTTCTCAATTGTGATTTCATTTTCTCAATTGTGGTTTCATTTTCTCAATTGTGGTTTCATTTTCTCTTCATCATTACGAGAACGAACTGTATGTTGAACTTTGAAACCCCCTCACAAGACCTTGCTATGGTTAAATGAGGCAAAAGCAGCTAAACTCTACGCGGCTGGTCTGCAGTCCCGGCTGGAAGGCCTGGATGGTGCTCGGCACACGCAGGAGGCGGCGGGACCATTGCCATTCCGGGTCCTGTTGGGAACACGGACAAGACAGGATTAAAGCTTCAGCTAACATGTGAAGAAACCAATGAACACAACGCTACTGCTGTCTGGCGCTGGGTATGGGAATGAGTTGTACTGGAGATAACTGAGGCCTCAAACCTCGTCTGCATGGTTTGCAAATATGCGAGTTTGACCGTTCTTTTTTAATTTCCATTCCTACATGAACCACTCTCATTACCATCCTGTTCTCCTTACTTCTG
>NC_049983.1:28646999-28651148 GCF_000003815.2 Branchiostoma floridae
AAAAAGACATAAGTCCTCTTGATATTGAAATATCTCAATTTGTTGTTCAGATTTTATGAGCGACTGAGTTGAGTTCAAGATGACCACACCCCTGGTAGCCCGTCGGTAGAAATGAGAGGCTCGATTAACGTGTGATTGATAATGTCCCTGACTCACTTGTGGCAATTGTCCCTGACACAGTTGTAGCGATTGCAAGAAACTGAACCTGTCCATGTATCAAGTTACATTTATAGTTAAGTCACATGCTAATTTTTACTTTTGAAATCAAATTAGTTTGCTTTTTAAGTTCCTGGGGTAAAGTGAGGTATGAGAGCGGTCATCAGGGTCGTGGATTAGGGGTCATATCTAAGAGAATAGGGCGTTCTAGGGTGAATTGTGGTTCGACTGTACCTCCACCCACCCGCCTACCCATAATGCAGTGTTTCCTAACCTCCTACCGATCTTGTGCCCTTGGGAAAGACACTTTACACAACTTTCCTCACTTTACTCAGGTGAAATTGAGTACCTAGCGTCGGTTAGAGCCGTCCCTCGGATAGGACGTTAAATGGAGGCCCCGTTTCTGGGGAGAGCCATACTCCTGGCACGTTAAAGAACCCGCCACACGTGTGATGGTGCGGTGTGAGTGGTTCAAAACCTACAGTACCTTGGCCGCACCTGGGGCAATTAATGTCGTATTGAGGTCACCTGAGTGGCGCCGAATGGCAGCTCGCTTCAGACACTTGCGACAGTCGTATTGAGGTCACGTATTAAGCCCCGCCTATTGTAAGCTCCTTTCAATTCAGCCCCTGGCTGCAAAGAGTGAGTAGTCGGCCCACCGAATAACATAATAACATAGCACCCACCTTCCTTCCCATCATGCAGTGTTTCCATACCTCCCCCAACCTGCCTTCCCATCATGCATTGTATGCTAACCTATTCCCACCTCTCGTCCCATCATGCAGTGTTTCCTTACCTCCACTCATCTGCCTACCCATCATGCATTGTTTCCTAACCTACATCCACCTCCCGTCCCATCATGCATTGTTTCCTAACCTCCACGAACAGGCTGACCCATCATGCTTTGCTGCTATGTAGGCTGTATGAATTACGCCATAACCATGTAAACTAAATGAAGTAAAGACCTACCAGTAAATACTCGGACTTCACACAGGGTCAGTATTCTCGACGGTCCAGGAAGACGGACGGCCACATAGCGTCCCCGCATGCCCGGACAGGAAACGGAAATGGACGGCTGGGTCAGGCCGATTTGATGGTCACCTCCACACTGGGGGTTCGTGCTGACCTGGTCGGAGTCCCCGATGAGGATGTTGAAGGGGTTGAGTCGTTCGGAGCAACAGTCCTGGCGGTTAACGATTACCACACTGTAGATATTGGAGACAGCGCAATGGGTTTTATACTCATTGTACAGTCAAACCTGCCCGAGCGACCACCTCTTCTCAGCGACCACCTGGCCATTTCGACCGCTTTTTGTCGGTCCCGATTTTTTTTCCCATTGACGTAAGCATTAAGCGACCTTTTCTCAACGACCACCTGGCCAACGCGACCGCGACCAGCCCAAATTGGGACCCATAACGACCGCATCATCTTCAAAATTGAGGTTTTTGTCGATTTTTGATGATAACTAGCGCGATTTTGTGCCGAAATCGGTCAGTTTGCGTCGGATTTTGACTGCCATTACGATGTAATGTTTAGAATAAAGATCGGTCAACGGGTGGGTCAATGGGGCAGTCTACTGTAATATGGGAAAAAATTCGTTGTAAGAAAATCCGAATTTAGTTGTTACAGAAGTTTTTTTTTTTTTTAAATCTATATCATTATTAAGTGAACGAATGCTGAAACGTATATAGCCTCATACTTTTTTAAAGAAAGATGTGTGGATCTGGGTAGCTCATACCTTATCAAGAAAGATCTGTGAGAGTGCTTTTGTCCAACTGTACTGTACATTCACCCGTGGGTAAGTACGCTATCGGAACGTACCGGGCATCGAATTCGAAAGGTGCACCGTAGTTCTTTCAGATATAGCGATCAAGAACACAGTTACGCATAAAGGCTTGTATGGTAACTGACAGCATCAAAGTTCCCTTACTGTCTAAAACGTTAGTGTACAAATTTTGAGCTTTAAAACACTGTATCGTATAAAAGCTCGATAAAAGATTGGGGTTAAATTTACAATTTACAGTGTGCGTGTAGTATTTGACATTAAAGACCTCGCTTCTTTGCGTGCGTGCAGTGTGCTTGCTATTTGCCATTAAACACAACGGAAACCATTTATACTTTGCATCGTGCATGTTTTGAGTCGATACTCTTCTCAGCGACCACCTGTCCAAGTCTACCGTTTTTTTCCGGTCCCCCAAGTGGTCGTCTTGGGCAGGTTTGACTGTATCTTGATGAAGGTTTAAGACATCCAGGTAATAATATACGACCAAAAGCAGTCCGTTACTCAATCAACCAAATATAGGTTTTGATCTGCTTGATTAACTGCTTCTGGGTGAACACACCAAGATGTTAGACTTCGCGGTTACTTTTACCACCCCCCCCCCCCCCAGTCTGGCTAGGGTTAATATAATGATTGCTTCAATTAGAAAATATAATTCTTGGAAGCTTAGAAAAAAAGGCCAAATTTACCAGGTGGTGCTTCTGCAGTGGAAGGTAATACAGATACGTACAAGTGTGGCTTAATTCTTTCATAATGATTTAGTGTGAACGACTGATATGTGAACATACTGTACATGTATACATGTTACGTACCTTTCAATCACATACGGTTGGCCGAGATCCACCCACCAAGCAGGGTTATCCTCTTGCTTAGTGTGCGTGCAGGTTCGGGAATGAAAGTTGGTAATGGATCTTCCGTCAACGGCCCGGCTGGCAGCCCCACCGTCTACATACGTGCTGGTTTGGAACGCTGGCTTCCCCAGGGCCACATTGCCACCTACCACAGGCGAGAGGACTGTCATCAGCACGGTCAGTTTCACATCGAGGAATGAAGGTGAAGAAGATTTTTCATTCCTAACAGAGCTGATATTTCGGGATGTGGCAGCCGCACGCCACGTCACATTATTGTCCGCCAGGCGTCGTTTTTGTGTGGGCTAACATTTTTTCTACTTTTGAATGAGTAAGGATGCTTTGACTTGAACAAGACTTTAAAGTCATTCGGCTTCCACATAAAACGCTTATCACCATTTGGCATGGACCATAATATTATAATCGGAAACACAATGCTAATGATTATAAAATACATGAAAAATTGAGTTATAGAATTTCCCATCATGCAGTGTTTCCTTACCGCCACTCACCTGCCTACCCATAATGCAGTGTATTCCTAACCTCCACCCACATGCCTTCCCATAATGCATTGTGGCCTAACCTCCGCTCATCTGCCGTCCCATCATGCATTGTTTCCTTATCCACACCAACAGGCTGACTCATAATGCTTTGCTGATATGGAGGCTGTATGAATTACGCCATAACCATGTAAACTAAATGTAGTAGGCTCGTTCTCATTTAAATGTCGAAATGCTGTCGCCTGACTTTACGCCTTGATATGGAGCAAATTATAGACAACATCACTGGTCCTTTCATTTTTCCACAACCCCTGTAATGTTTTACAAAAATGCACTACAACATTCGTATTGGTTAATGGCTTAGAAGAGTATTATAGCCACGGGTGAGATTTCAACCCCTACAAAATGGCTGTCGCCTGAGATGAAACGAACAATTCAAATAGTAGCCAAAAATGTAACAATTCAGTTCCAAGAATGATTGTTCGGCAGGTGAAACCAGCTGACCAGGCCCTCTCACCGATCACGTCAGATCGCTACTGTCACTGATCTTGGAGGCTGTGTGAGGTGGTTTATGCCTGTCGCCAGATTCGGTAACAAACGTTACCACAATGAGAACGATGGTCGCCACGGTTATATTATCCACGTATAAGACTAGAAATGGCCGTTTTTGTGAGGCTATACAGTTTTTCTGGCTTTTTTAAGGAACAAGAAAGGGTTGTTGACTGTCATTTGTATCCCACCTTGCTTAACAAAATGTTATACAGAAATGACTGTAACAAACGTTACCATTGTTCGATGCTGTCTAAGCTTTCTATTTGACCTGGTGTAAAAAAGCTGCCCACTTTTTAAATGTTCCTAGGGACGT
>NC_049983.1:28651248-28657816 GCF_000003815.2 Branchiostoma floridae
CTAGTGTATGCAATATGTCTGTGTCTGTGTGTGCATGTGTGTGTCCGTGCGTGTATGTGTGCGTGTGTGTGCGTGTGTGTGTGTGTGTCTGTCTGTCTGTCTGTATGCCTGTCTGTGTTTCCGGATACATGTGTTCGGTGTGATTTAAGTCAGTTAAGACCCTCTTCTCTGGATGGATTAGAATGATATTTGATATGTGTACTGGTTGGTATAAGGAAGAAAAAGGTCAAAGTCGATCAATTTTGGCCCCCTGGTGTGTGACCTTGTTTAGGAATCGGAGTTCTAACACGTGGATCTTTACTTTCTTATTACTAACTTATATTTGTGTTGGGGGGGGGGGTCAACCACCCCTTCTTATGCAGCCTTCATAGGAAATCATCTCGATCAACGAGTCCACGAGGTCCAAATGACAAGTTTGGCAGTGATACAGCCGGTCTTTTCTCGATCATTGCACAGCATAAATCATTCCGCTGTTCAGTGTGTGCTTGTGTGTTTGTGGAGAGAATAACTCGAAATGGTCAACATCAGGTCTGTGACTATGTTGGACTGATTGATTTTTAATTTTTTTTTAAACAGACAGTATTAGAAGCCGACATTTGCACAGCCATGTCACTCATCCGCGATATCCCAGGTCTGCTCGACTTCACAACACTCCTGTTGGGGATCGCCGTGTTTCTGATGACGTATGCCTACGTCACACGGCCCAGGAATCTTCCTCCTGGACCCTGGAGTTTACCGATCGTCGGAAATCTGCCAACGTTAATACTGGCCAAAGTAAGACTACTTGAAATTATCATGGAAGCTAATTTGTGGTGGTAGTAGCCGTAGTACAATGCTAAACTTTCTTCCAATACAAAGGTATACACGGATAACATTTTTAACGACAACTGTCGCCTTCTTCAGAATCAACACTGATGAAGGCGACAGTGGTCCTCAGTGTTGATCCTGAAGAAGGCGACAGTAGTCGTTGAAATTTTGACCTCTGTATACCTTTGTGTTGGAAGAAAGTTAAGCATTGTACTATGTCTACTTGAAATCATTATCGCTGTTGCGGCTAAGACGTTCACAGTATGATATGCCAGTCATGTTAGCCATAGAATAACATAAAGTGATCAATGGACAGATTTAATCTTAATCACAATTGTATTTGCATAACTTATGAAATACAATTGAACAAGACAAACGAGAAATTCTAGATATTTCACGGAAGTATGATATCTTAAACCTCCTGTGTTGTTTTAGGGGAAGATCCACCATACATTCGGCGAGTGGCGAAAGAAGTATGGTGCAATCGTTTTCTTCAAGATCGGAACTTTGGTAAGCGCCCTCTGAAAACCATTTCTTTTAATTCAAATAGACTGGCTCTCTGTGCTCATCGTACAACTTGTCATATTATTACGGTGGCCCATAACGACAAATGTGTCGTAAACTAAAACGCATACGGTGGACCACATCGACAAATATGTTATGAACGGTAGAACAAAACACGAACATTAAAGATGCAGGATCGCTCTACTTCGATAGATTGCTTCTTTCTACCTGCATGTACCTTAAATATGATAAGACGTAGGTTGAATACATTTTGCTCGTGACAAAACGTAGTAGCCAAGTACAGCGTGATTTTCTTCGCCACTAACAGGCACTCCCTTCTTCCAACAGAATGCCGTTTGCCTCAATGACTATGACGTCATCAGAGAAGCATACGTAAACAGATCCGACATGTTTGGGAACCGACCTACAAATCTACGAGTTGTCAATGAGCTCTTCGACCAAAAAGGTGCGTGACCGATATATTTCAAACACCGTTTGTTTCGTGTCTCAAGAGATTTTATCCACTTGCAGGGCTCGAAATACCACCTGCACATGTAGGTTAGCGCAGGTAAAACTGGAGCTGTGCAGGTATTTCTGGTGTCTACCTGCACCTGATAACCTGCACGGGTCCATGTACTGGGTTTTACACATACATGTCCTATGACGTAGGTGTATTTGGATTATTATTTGCTGCATTGACTGTTCCCACCCATAAAGTATAAAACTACAAATAGCAATGGTTCCTGAACAATTTTAGTATGATCCATACTTCCTAAATTCAGAGTGGTCCAGGTAAGATTTGTCTGGTGTAGGTAATTTTCAATGTTACCTGCACCAGTGCAGGTATGCAGAAAAAAAGTATTTCGATCCCTGGCTTCTTTGAATTACTTTGTATGATGTACAATTTATTGCCTTGTTACTGCTTTCGCAGGAATCCTCTCAGCCTCGCTCAGTCCTCACTGGCAGGAACGACGGAAGTTTGTAAGGGGGAGGCTTGGGTTCGGAAACCGCGGCATCGAAGACAAGGTCTTGGAAGAGGCCTCGAACATGCAGAAAGAACTACTCAAGACAAAGGGTAAGCCCTTCAACATCAGAAGAATGCTGCAACAAGCGGCCACCAACGTGGTGTGCTCCATGGTGTTCGGAAAGCGGTGGGACTACGAGAGCCAGACGTTCCAGGACCTCATGAAATCTCTGGATGTTGTCTTCCACCGCTCGAGTCTTTTCTTCCTCCCAGAGAACGTCTTTCCGTACGTTCCGTGGTTCCTTAGGCGTGGAGACGAGGTATGGATGTTGTACAGATTGAACACTCTGTAGTGTAAGGTAGTAAGTTTCAGTAACGCCCATCTAGCATCGTAGAGATGACCCTGTTGCTCAACTGGGAGCAGCCTGACAATTGAGCTCCTGGTTCCAATGAGTTGATTCAATCCTGGGTAGGTCATCTCAGCTGGGGTTGCATATGTCTTTCGGAAGGTACACAAAATGGGGGTCCCGTGTTCGAGGAAGGTCCTCAAGGCGAGGCTAGCCGCGCCCCTCCCTGTTGCCATATACACTGCTACTGAAACTGTTAACAGTAAATTTTTCCCAATTTTTGTGTTGGATATTACAGTTTAACTAGTCTAAGTAAGGAAACTTGCTACCCCATGGCCATATGCCACTAGGCACTACAGGGTGAACAACAAACATCTAGTAATAGTATCGCAATAGGCAGATGTTGTTTGGAGTCTTTTACAATTTGAGAATGTCACTTAAAGGCCAAAGAATAAATTGTAGTATAACGTTACTTAATCAGGGGGTTTCAGCGCCCACAACTTATGCATATTTGAATTATATTGTAGCCTCGAAGAAATGAAGAACTGAATTTTAAGTACAAATCTTACCGTTGGTTTGACGATAGAAAAAAGCACGTTTAGAGCGCATCTTGGATTACGTGCGAGCGGAAATCAAGGAGCACAAAAAGACCTTCAACCGGGACGACATCCGGGACTTCATCGACGCCTTCCTGCTGGAGATTCAGAATCGGCCAGACATTGATCATGACAACGGTACTGTGATATGTTCCTTGGATAACCTCTGAACTTCTGGATTCTTGTCTATCTGGTGTTATCTTCTGTAGAGACAACTCAGGCGCTGTGAGCGTCTAATGGTGGTTTAGTGTCATCCACTGCAGACTTCCTGCCAGTGGAGGTCTCTTTTTTCAGTCTCTCTAAGTCTTAACGCTAATCTCCAAGCAGATCCTACGGTAGCATAAGATAGTATCAAAAGCTGCCAGAGGAGTGAAGCCGGCCTAGGAGTGTATTTGGCTGACTATGCTCCTTGGCCAGTTTAGTACTACGTATCTTATGCCATCATAGGATCTGCTTGGAGATTACCTTAACCCATGTGTGCTATTCTTTGCTACTACGTCTCTGCTAGTCTCATCAATAATAAGCACTTGCCACAGGTACGTTCACCAAGAGGCAGCTGGAGATCACGGTGTTGGACCTGTTCTTGGCCGGCACAGAAACCGTCTCCACTACCCTGTGGTGGGCCTGTCTGCTGCTGATGCTCAACCCGGACATACAGCACAAGGTACATACACTTAGAAACATCTTATGCCAAATGTAAGTGCCTTCAAAATGTAGCCTCCGTCCATTCATGTGTAACATGCTTCTGCTTTATTCAACTAAAATGCTTGCAAGATTTACTCGACTTATCTTTATGATACAATATTACTTGGGCAAAAAGAAAAAGGGTTTGTTTGTTTGCTTGTTTAGTTGTTTGTTTGTTTTGCATAATTGGTCAACCGCCTCAAAACGTAACCCAACAATTTTGTTTAGTGCAACTGCTTGAGGCCGTATTGTAAACTTTGGGATGGACCCAAGTCTACTCTTTGGTGCGGCTCCCAAACACGGGACAATGGCTTTACATTTCATCCGAGATAACAAATGTTGGACGATCTTTCCATTTATACCAGGTACAGGAGGAGATAGAAGAGGTCATAGGCCGCGAGGGAAGGCCGACCATGGCTCTCCGGCCCCAAATGCCGTACAGCGCGGCAACAGTGACCGAGATTCAAGGCTAAAAGTGTTAACTATCGATATTTAGTTGCAGGNTGTTTCTGATGCCTGGGGCCACTTGCAGCCATGTACATGACTGTATACATTGCATTGTGTAATGTCACCAGTGAACACACTGTGTGCTAGCCTGGTATCCAGCTGTAATAAAGCTCCCAGGCTATATTACGGCTGGATACCAGGCTATCAGTGTGCACCCTTCTGGGAGAGAAAGAAATTATCGAATGCCTATCTGGACCTCTGCTAAGATGATCAGTAACCACATCCTTGGATGTGCATAGAACTCTTAACTTGCAAACCAGCTAAAACGTAAATCTCTTTTTTACCACTGCAATTTCATTTCTAGACTTGGGCTAAGAACAAACTTTATCAATGGTCTTATATATATATATATATATATATATATATATATATATATATATATATATATGTATATATGGCGCTCAGCCGGAGACAAAACTGCTGATTGACAGGCATAGTAATTGCTAATCTCCTCAACCCTGCCAGACCAGTGAGTCCCCTCTGGCTTCCCCTTTGGGAAAGTGGAAATATAACTCTGTCTGGGGCCTTGATAGCATCCTGCCAGTAAGACAAGTACCACTGTGTGTGTGTGTGTGTGTGTGTGTGTGTGTGTGTGTAAGAATGGGCTTGCCAGGAAAAGAAATTTGTTTCTTTATTGAATATCTATCTTCTATAACAGAATCTGTACAACAAGAAGGTCGAGCATAAATCATTGCAAAGCCAAACTGACCAAGGAGGTTATAATTGCATCCTCGTTCTTTCATACTAGTATGTCATACTGACATTATACCATCTTGATAATCACATAGCCTTTCTGACACCGTGGGTTGTTATCCACTGTGTCCGGGACAGAGCCCAATCCTCTCCTCCCACTAATCTCCAAGCAGATCCTACAATGGCATAAAATAGTACCAAACTGGCCAAGGAGTATAGTAAGCCAAGAGGTGTCCATTTGCCATGTAGAATCTGGCTCCAGTCGGCTAGAACAAAGGCTATTAACATCCAATTGTTTCCCAATCAAACTGTACTTGCAGTGTAGGTGCTAATTGTCCTCCTTCCTGTTTGGTGCTAACTTCCCACTGGGACAGTCACTGGCAACAGGGAGGGGCAGCAACACCATTGTTGAATAGAAATGCTCCTCCCTGTTTCAGTGGAGGCAGATCCCCGGTAGCCGAACACACTCCTAGGCCGGCTTCACTCTCTGCCAGCTTTTGATACTATCTTATGCTACCGTAGGATCTGCTTGGAGATTATCCTCCCACCACCTATTACCTCCCCAACCCCCATTTGTACAATTGGATGGAGTATTCATTAAGGGAAGCCCTGTAAACAGCTCAATTGTCAGGGATTTGAACCCAGGACCTCTATTTTCTAGGTCAATATACTCATAAACTTTGATAAAGCAATGTAGGAGTCCAGACAAAATTTGTCAGTAGGTAGCTTACTCTGTATAAGCAAGGCATGATTGTCCCACAGGGGCATATATGAACAAACAGAATACTAACACAAGTAATTGCTTAGCTTACATATTTCAAACCAGTCATTATCATGTACTAGTAATGCCATATTACCTGAATAACAAGAAAATCTTACCGGTATAAAATCTACTTGGGGAGTATACTCCTTAAGTAAAACTTATGTTTTGTAACAAAGATAAAGGAAAAGTTTCCTCTGGTAACTTTTATTTTAATTTTTTTTTTCAAATTCTGTTTTCTTTAGCCAGTGTAGCCCAACTCAGTGTAACCACACTGCTTTACAGTGGGGCCCTGGATACTTTCAATACTTTCTTTCAACTTGTCCTAGGTGAATGGCAGGGTGGGGTGGGTGAAAGGATTTCCACTAAAAAACAGTGAGAGGCTGGAACATCTGACTCTGTCAGTCATTTCGAAGTCTGTACACAATATGTGCTGGCAGCCCACAAAACCACTGGGGGAAACCAGGGGGAAACTTCCAATCCTTGTCTGTTCCAAGGGTCAAGGGGTCAGGTAGTATCCTTCCATACAGGGAACATCCCTGTAGAGTCCTATAGATCTGATACAGTTTGTGCAATGTATATGATCCCCTTTTTTAAATGTTGACTCTTTGGAAACATTATCATGTCATTACAAAATTTCAAAGTGTAGAAATGTACATTTTGTATAGTTCATCCCACTTTAAGTTCCATCACATGTGAACAGGAC
>NC_049983.1:28657955-28660525 GCF_000003815.2 Branchiostoma floridae
AGTGTTTTACACATGTCATTGCCTTTTAAGCCTCCTTCACATGGTGAATTTTTTTAAATGTGTGAAACTTTACTTAAGGGTGTTGCAAAGACGATGTCCAAAACACTGAGACTGAGTGGGATCCTCACATCTACTTGAAGATGATAATCCATGTGCAGACTATTACTGTGAGGTTGCCCAGGCTAGTTGCAAGAGACGTCCTTTTCCACACCATTTTCTCCCAACTCATGTCAGTCAATTGCCCTCAACAGGATGCAGAAAGATTCAGGAGTACAGTCCCAACTGTCATATAGCCACAAACTAATTTAGTTTCTATGCTATGCCGTTTATCTTTGACACATAGGAGTTTGCAAGTCTGTTGCAAATTATTACAGTCAACTTGCACTGGGGGAGTGAAAACTGACCTGAAACATATGGGATATTGCTGTGTTGGATTAGTCCATCATTTTATAAGGAAGACTTGTGTGTCTAAATTTTGTACCTGAAATAGGAAATATTTCCCCGCACTATATACATAAAACAGGGGTCCCGTGTTTGAGGAGGTGCCTCGAGCATGTAAAACATCCACATTGCTCAAACAAATTTGGGTACCTACTGGCTGCTAGTAGTAGTAATACACCAGAGTATTATTATCATACCTCAGTCTACTACATGTATAGGCACATCGTAGTTCAGTTCAGTTGTAGTAAAGAATAGTAAACCAATTGAGTTTTTTTTTAAATTTATAAACAGTGTAAGAATGTGACCACTTTGCATGCTCTAGAACAATGTAATTTGAGCATTTCTTCTCAGGAATGCATTTTTTAAGTTGAGATTTCATGGTGGCTGGCCAAGGCTTCCTGGGTCATTCACCTGACCCCAACATCCCAATGGATAAACCAGGACTCAACCCTCTGTTTTCTTGGAGGAGTGGTGGTGGGAGGAACATCTGTTGTGAAAGCTGGGGCATCACAGACTAGACAGCATAAACATATTTGATATTATTCCTTCAAAAAGAGGATAACTTCCGTTAGGTTATCTGTTCGACCAAGAGATACTTGAAACTGAGTTCAGATTCAAGCAACCTGACAGATCTACATTGTACCAAATACTAAACAGCCAAACAACCAGACAGATCTGCGTCTTATTATCATATTATACCGTTATGCACCAATATTATAAAATCTAAAGCACTGTGTTCTGTGACTCAAATTTTACCAAGACCTTTTCTCACACAAGTGCTCCCAACCTAAAGAATCTAAGAGGGTCTGCATGGGGGGTCCTGACAACGTTTTACGTTAAATTCCGAAGGCCGGCAACGTTTTACGCTAAATTCAGAAAGGCCGGCAAGGTTTACGCTAAATTCTGGAACACTCGACAGGGGCGGGGGCATGCTCCGCTGGGAAGATTTTGAAATTTTGACTCTCTGAAACACTATTTCCTGCATTTTGAGGGGAAATTTTTGCTGGTAGACAAAGCCAAAGTAAATGGCATATCTAATCAAAGATTCCTAGGGGCTCAGTGTAAGCCACCCAACAGATTTTGACCATGTCGAGCGCCGTAGGGGCGAGGCGTCGCAAGAGAAGTCCGGGAAAATGACCCCCTGAAACACGATTTCCTACTTTTTTCTGGCTATTATATAAAGCTAAGTTAAATGAAATTTCTATCAGCAAAAAAGGGTGTTTGCAGTTGACACGTCACATCTCGCAACATCATTTTCAGAATTTCGAGCGCCGAAGGCCTGAGGCGGCGCAAGGGAGGACCATGAAAATTTTGAAATCTTGACCCTCTAAAATGATATTTCCTGCATTTTGATGGGCAAATTTTGTTCGCAGACTAAGCTAACTTCAATGACATTCTATTAGCAAAAAGGTTTTCGAGGGCGAGGCCACCCAAACAATTTTTACCATGTCAATTGACCGAAGGTGAAAAGAGTCGCAAGGAAGGTCCGGCAAAATTTTGAAATCTTGATCCTTCAGTTTGAAACGCAATTTCCTTTGTTTTGAGGGGCTAAAATTTACTGGTAGACTACGCTTCGACTTACGAAATTTGGGAGGCCAGACTACTATTTACGGGTAATTTTTAGGCTTGATTACGTTTTACGTAAAATTTTTTTACTAGATTACGCTTTACGTGAAATGCACTGGCTACGCTTTACGGTAAAGTTTCCATCCTCACTACGAATTACGTGAAATAAAAAAGCTTCCCTACGAATTACGGGAAATTAAAAGGCCTGCCTACGCCTTACGCAAAAGAGCATGCAGACCCTCATCTAAGGTAGTAAAAATATAGAAACTCATCTATATCAGAAGGAAGTGGCCCAGGTTATTCACCTGTAGCTGCATGTCAAACCTGTCTTCTGTTGTCACCTTGGGACAACAATAACCTGCCGGACAGTTTGAGGGTTCCATAAGGTTATGTTTCCAGGTATACCTGTCCTTTATTTAATAGGGCCAATGCATATGGGCACATGTTCAGGACATGACACAGTGTCTGCTGTCCTTGGCAGTGAGCGCACTTGGATTTCCCCCATCGAATTTCTTTGGTCATGTGTTGGGAGCCTTCCGCGAATTCAAAAACACTTTAACTTT
>NC_049983.1:28660783-28661605 GCF_000003815.2 Branchiostoma floridae
ATCTGTTCCATCGAGGTGAGGCCTAGGCAATTACCATTACTTAGCACTAAGTCTTAGTTCATCCTATGCCTTGGCAACTGGCTATGGTATAATATTCCAGGGTTAGCTGACTCTCACATTGCCCAATTTGTCTGGTACTAGGTGATGCTGTAGTTTAAATCAGTGAGGTATGTACATAAAATGTGAAGTACTATCAAGATGTATAAAATCATTAAAAAAATGTATATTGAAAAGCACATTTATATTCACCAAGGATTGAGGACGCTTCTATGTTTATGATTATGTAACAGTGAGGTTCAGGTGCCACCAACTGACTTAAACTGGTCCGGTCTTTTTTGCCTAGCAGGAGACTGCACTACTTGCCTATTGCCGTTTCAATTATTCCATATTTTTTCTCTTCCCAACCAAAAAGCTTTGATAATCAAAAAGCTACATGTGGGCGAATGAATCTGTAACTATTGTATTTCAAAACCAGTGGAAGATGAAAATATAATTATTATACATCTTATTTCTAACTGCCTTTCTAACGACCAGGAAAAAAGAGCTATTGAAGAGGCCTGCAAAACCCACAAAAATTTCCTAACGTTTACTGCTGAAACAAACCTATAACCCTGTTAATGTGTCATACACACTGTAACCCACTCATTATAGAAAATGTGGAACACTTTGTCTTCCAGGGGACACTTCGTCTTCCAATGCTCTCAGAAAGGAAGTCAAACCCAAAGTGACACAGCTGGTAGGCACATCATGTAGGGTAGCCTGACTCCCTAGGTCTCCTGGGAGGAGTTCCAAGTGAGCTTGTGTTATGCTAAGGTCACACCT
>NC_049983.1:28661981-28672087 GCF_000003815.2 Branchiostoma floridae
TCCCAAACGCTTTTCACCCGCCCAGTTTGGTAATGTGACTGTACCAAACACAAGGGCAGGGATCTGGAGATTGTTAGCCAGACATCATAGTTAGCCTGCTTTGTCAAATTTGCTGGGAACACATGTGTGACTAATGAAGATTTTCTAGGAGTATGCATGGGGCCCAGGTTCCCTGTATGGGCCATCCCAAGAAGATTCTAACTATGAAGCCTCCAGGGGCCTGAGGTCTATCATGTGGGTGGGATTCAGTAGCTGTCTTAAGTGTATGTTTACCAAGGATTAGTCACGGTGTGCTAAGGGAACCTACCACAGAGACAATTCCCTAGTAGCCCAAGCAACTAGTACTGGGTAGGTAGATCATATTGGAAGTAATTGTTACTTCAAGACATGCAAAGTGACATGCAAAGCTCAGGAATATCAAAATCACTTGCCACAGGCTCTCTAGATCTGGCTTACACAATGTTTCATATTTTATGAAGTCAGAGAACCATTATTATTATAATAGGTAAACTAGAGAAACCAGACTATTTACCTACACTTACTACCAATTTGGAAAGCAATTATAGTTATCTCCAAACCTTAAAGTACATGTAGACCTTCACAAAGACTAAATCTGAACTTCTGAATGCATAAGCATCAGTTTAAGCCCCCCTCACACGAGAGCACAAATGAGCCGGAATACTGTCGGAATGAAAATTCTTTTTTTATTCGTAGCAATTCCTGGCAATTTGTAGTGTGTTCCAAAATTTCTAACTGCATTCCAGCTATTTGTGCCCGTTCTTTTGGCTAGACAGAAAGTTTTTGACATGTTAAGAACTGTTGAGGTGCATTCGAAGTGGAGAAATATCGAATGGCATTCATAGTGGATTCTAAGTGTATTTTAACTGGTCTAACTGCAGTCTGACTGCATTCTACTGCATTCCAACATTATTCGAAATATCTTATTTCATTCGATGGAGAACTGAAACGATACTGAGCCATCTCAAATCCTGCCAGAATGTGGCCGAAAGAATCTGGAATGCTCAGTGAGATTTAGTGTCTAGAATACACTACGAATTCACAGGAATAGAAAAGAATTTTCATTCTGACGGCATTCTGGCTCATCCTTCTCATGTGAAGGGGATATAAGGTTCATTTGGAATTCCCTACCGAATGGCCCTGAATGTGGCACAAATTTTGGAAATACTTCATTCCGACTGGTTTTGCTTGATTCCTGCTGATTTGGTTTCAGTGTGAAGGCCCTACAAGCATCAGTCAAACCTGACAAATAAAAACAACCACAAGTTCCCCATCACAACCACTTACCCTAGACACCTACTTTTCCCCTTCAAGTGCTTATATCACCATTCACCAACAACACTAAAATACTACAGATTAAAAGCAACCATCATGTATTTTATGATGGTTGCTTATAAGTATTATTCAATGAACATAGCACACAAAACATTATCCCTTCTGATTTCCCAATGGTGATAGTGATCATTGAATTTTTCAGAAAATCAAGTTAATTTCTGCCCGTGGCATCATAATAACACGGTTTAAGCTCCCCTTGCAATAAATTCAATGCAGTAATTATTGAATTGTTATGGGTAACTAAATTCTAGACCTACCAAACCTAGGTTAGCCGGCACGCCATGACCTGTATCGAACAGTTTTTGAACAGGTTTTCTATGCAGTTCGAATTGATCACTCTGCGGTCCTTAGCAACGCATTGCTAAGGAAACGTTTGTCACACGTCAGGTGGATGAAGTTTCATCCGAGTTAATTACAGCTGCTTTAGACCTGAATTGTCGGCCTTTCTACCAAGATTGTGTTATATGTGTCATATATAGAGGAATGTCATGTAATTTTGATATGATCCATTTTTGTGGGTTTTTACAACTACCGGTATGTGTAGTTTCCTGATCATATTCGTTACACAATGAAAGTGGCAAAATGGTGGTGCCATATTGAGCTAAATTTTTTATCACGACTGTCTGAAATGCTATTCCCTACATTTTCCAGCAAATTTTGCCGACAGAATAATGAAATTCTCGTCAAAATTACACATGGTTGTAGCTTTGACGTCCAGCCTCCGACATATTTTCAGCATTGAGGTATAATAGAGCTGATCTGCCAGGTCAAAAACCATTTTGATTGTTTTTAAGCCAGTGGTTGTACGTGTGGTATAATCCTTAGGAAAAGAATTTTGTTGTAAATTGTGGCTGCTGTATCTAATACTGTAGACTGATTCCTCTGTACATGTTGTTAGTTGTACATATACATAGCCAAGGTTTCCTGAACCAAGATGTCAGCTCTATCAAGAGGGAATTAAATATTCTTTCACGATTGAACTTCAAGGAGTGGGTCACTCAAAGCATCGGCCTGCCAGACTTCAAAATGTAATTGAAAGGTGCTAGCGCTTGTCTGAACATTGATTTCCAGACAATTCAATGTTTCTGGTGGAAAGGGGTGCCTTGCCACTGATCATGACCGTCATTTTTAGTAAAAACCGTCATTAGAAACAATTTCATTAAAATGCTGTTAAGGGCAATTTCTTTCAAGGCCGATGTACGGAAAAGACGACTTTTCCTACTAGTAGGATAATGGCCTTCTCGGCAAGAAAGGTCATCAATTTTTCGTGTAATATAGAAAATTGAAAATAAATTGTTAGGATACATTTTCTGAAATCATTGATGGCACGAAACCACCCCAAACCCGTATAGATCATACGATTTGGGTAATCAGGAGTCAAGGCCAATACACATTATATGTCTATTGCCAACTTTCTTGATCATTCATAGTTATTTGATTGACATTTCAAATGCCTTTTTATAGACATTTCTCCTTCAAGTATATCACCACTTTACAGGGACAAACATACATGTGTAACTGGTCTTCACTGTGAACTACTTTATCAATGTTGAGCATGATGCAAATGCTTTTAAAACAAAACAAAACAAAGCCAACAAAACACTTGCTTTATGTAGCTTGATATCTAGATGGAAAAACATCTGGCAGTAGGACAAAAGCAGCACAATATCCATATCAAAGTCATGTCCATATCAAAGATTTTTAAAACAGTACTGGTTCGATTACAATAGCACTGGTGCACTGTGAGGCTCAATGGGTGAATTTAAGCATTAAGCTACACTTGCCCTGTTATCGTTCTTAGGGGCCCCAACCTTCTGACACTTCTTTGTTAGCCCAAGACCTATGTATCTAACACTCCAATGATTTGGTGTCCGTAGCATCATCAGATCAAAAGATATATAAAACATAAAACTTCATTAATTATGAAAATTAGGAATTGCTGTCTAATTATATTCATCTTCAATTAAACTACCTTTGGCTAAGCTTTAAAGTATGGCCTAGGTTCCCGGAATTCTGCAGAATTCTGGCTAAGCTTCCCAGAATTCTGCAGAATTCTGGCTTAGGCTTCCCAGAATTCTGCAGAATTCTGGCTCAGGCTCCCAGAATTCTGCAGAATTCTGGCTCCAGTTCCCAGAATTCTGCAGAATTCTGGCTCCAGTTCCCAGAATTCTGCAGAATTCTGCAGAATTGGGCTAAACCCCAGGGGGTCATCAATGGCTGCTACGTATTCTTAACCTCATTGTTACCTAACATATGCGATATTAAGCCTTTGGGGTTAAAGATTGCTGAAATACGGGAGGTTGTCCCAAATTAAACCGGGATTCCCAAATTAAACCGGAGGGTGTTAGTTCTAGAAGGTGAGCGCACTTTTTTTTCCCAGGATCAAGGATCCTGTGTAGAACAACCGGCCTATTAGCTATAGTATTACACCAAAGTCAAACCCCCTTCATTACACTATCGGCGTTCCAGAAATGTGTTAAGGTTCGGGTGGGAGTATTCACACAGAACTATCTAAAAGGGAAATTCGCAGCATATTTCATCCTAGTGTGTCTCCCAACACCTGCTTGAAGATGAACTCATTCCTGCAAGTCGCTTTACCTCAGGGTAGGGTGATAAATTGTTCAGTCAAGGTACGGCCACTTACGTTGTGCGGCCGTCGTACGCCATGCCCTCTGATTTGATCAGCAGGCTGTGACGGAACCAACCACCGATAAAGTTCCAAAACAGCCTTTTGTTTAGCAAGGCAGCTGACTTTGCAGGACACATGCATGGCTGTCCACAAAACCTAAGTAATTAGCGATGGCACGACGTATGTGATCGTGCTCAAACGCAAAGTTATCATTCCGTCCTGGTCCCGGCAGCAACCCTTATTACTGAAGTAAGGAGAACAGGACGGTTATGAGAGTGGTTTCATGGAGGAATGGAAATTAAAAAAGCAAGGGTCAAACTCGCATATTTGCAAACCATGTCCAGCCGGGTTTGAGGCCTCAGTTATCTCCAGTACAACTCATTCCCATATCCAGCGCCAGACAGCAGCAGCGTTGTGTTCATTGGTTTCTTCACATGTCAGCTGAAGCTTTAATCCTGTCTTGTCCTTGTTTCCAACAGGACCGGAATGGCGATGGTCCCGCCGCCTCCTGCGTGTGCCGAGCACCATCCAGGCCTTCCAGCCGGGACTGCTGACCAGCCGCATAGAGTTTAGATGCTTTTGCCTCATTTAACCATAGCAAGGCTCGTGAGGGGGTTTCAAAGTTCAACATACAGTTCGTTCTCGTAATGATGAAGAGAAAATGAAACCACAATTGAGAAAATGAAACCACAAATGAGAAAATGAAATCACAATTGAGAAAATGAAACCACGATTCAACATACAGTTTGGTCTTGTGATAATGAAGAGAAAATGAAACCAAAATGCAACAGTCAGTTGACAGATCATCTATGTAATCTTTTAGCTATCAAAAATGAAGAGCGAAAATTGTTTAATTGTTAAAGTGTTTAATTGGTCAATATGTCTGGATTACAGTTACATGTATGATCATAACTTGTAAGAAATCATCACCATCTTTCTATGGGCCTATTCCAAACATTTGCATGACGTCCTGTCAGCATCTGCCCAAGGCATTCCATACCACATTTCAGGTCATTTTGATACAGCATCAGGGCACAGGAGGCCAAAATGTACATTTTGATCTGAAAATGGCCAAAATACTCCAGAGAGTAATTCTTAAGGCCTACGTGTATATGGAAAAACAAGTGGAACCAACGAAACATCTCGTGGTATTTGTCCACTCTACAACCAGACCAAACTTCAAGCCATTTGGCTCTGAAAAAAAAAGTTGACCAAGCAATTTGACCAAAAAGCAGAAGGGGTGGAAACAAGAAATAAAACAATATCTTTCGCTCTTATCCCTGAGGTGAAATATAAATTACAATCACAGTGCAGCAGTGGGGGACATCTGTTGTCTTTTAGGCATCAAATTATCAATAAGAGAGAAAAAGTGTTTCGTTGGTCAACGTCTTAGAAATACAATTCTGATCTCTAGCTTTGTTGGGCAAATACCACGTAGGTGATACAGTGTATTGTACAAGCTTTGACAGGCACAGAAGGTCTGGATAGGAAACATCAGCGTCTGCAACATGGAAAGCCCATATCACATAATAGTTCATGTTTCTTGGTCTTAAACAATTGTTTGAAATCCGTCTCACAGCCTATACAATAGAAGGGCTCCCACAACTTTCTCTAAAATACACCTCCTCTTCATGAGTTAGAACTTTCTATAATCATTTCCTTATTTTCCATCCATATCGAGTTTTTGACACTTTCCATTTCATCTCGATAACTCTAAATCTTGACTTTCCACAAGTTCGTGGCGACTCGACTGGAACCTTTATCTTCATTCTTTGACTTTTCATGCCCGAAGGAGCCCAGAGATCAGCTCTTGCCGCTCTATGTAACCAGGAGTTCTCGCAATAAAAGAAAATGCATCATGCAATAATTTGTCATTGTTCTTTTTTCACACGTGACAGAAATAGGCAGTGTGAGCTTTTGAATTTCATACAGGGTAAAAATGAGGTGTGGCAATTAGTCAGCTCTATAGTGCTTGACAAGGATAAGATGTGGCTGCCAACATTCAAATGGCTGAAAGGTTATCTGCAAACTATCATAAAACAGTTAAAGATGAATCTCACTTTTAAAGTCACACTTCCGCCTCACTGTTCCCTACCTTACAGGCCACGAAATCCTGATAGAAACATATTTATTTATTTATTGGTTTGGCTGCACCGAACACACAGCCAGGGCTGCCCAACTGATAGAAACATAATTCTCACAGCTCTGCTAAATATGACAAAATTTAATTCATCATAATACAACATTTTACTTACCGTTTAAAAGAAACTGGTAGTAAACGAACAGACAGCCACCTTTGCAGAAGTGAAAAGAGAATGCTACATAAAGTTGTAATAGTCAAGTAAAAGGTCAGTGTTCGACCACTGCGGGTTTTGTCACACTGACATGACTGACACCTGTCAATCACAGCACCAAAAGTTCTGACTGGTTTCCAGATGATGAAAAATGTCTTGTTCATGAAAACTTTATCAATTTCATATGCCAAAAACAATGGTACATTCAATTGTAAAAAAAATGTTGAAAACCTGTATGGAAGAGGTCTCTTGGGCTCCCTCAGACATTATCAAAGCGGCATTTGAAGGTACATGCAGTGGTGCATGAGACCGCTAGATGTCATCAATGTACCTGCACGATAAGCGACCTTGTGTACAACCGGTTTTTCAACTTAAGGTTTTATAGAAGGTCGTTTGTCGCCATGTTCCTTCTAACGGATCAATATTTTTGGCAACTTGTGTCATTTCTACTACATTACAATGCCATTGGTAGATTATTTGCAAGTGTTATAACTTCACAGGTTAGCCATTTACTTATATATATTTATAGAATTATCTGATAACGAGTTATGCTGTCCACAAACAGGCGCATAACAATACAAAGCTCGCTGCAGTTCCGTAGGAAAACGTCAGGTAAACCGTTTTCGAACTTGGCCTTCCTTTTCACAACCGCTACACACCTACCAAAAATCACAAAGTTCCATCGACAATTTCTCGAGTTATTTGCTGTTGACCTACATATAGACCCAACATGAACGAGAACATATGTTCATGTTATGTGCCACGCCATGGAAATAGAAAAGTTCTAAAATTACGGAACAAAGTTCTTCATAGGATGAAATTCAAGTAATTTACTGCCCGCAGTTGCATTGCAGAATACTACGGCTAGATTTAAGACTCTTTGACACAGCATGCAGATGAGCACATGACGTGGGTCAGTCTCTTTATTTATCTATTTATTGGTTCTGGCTGTTCAGCACGCACAGCCAGAGCTGCCCAACCAGCCTGTGGATTTTGCACAGGGCCCTGCTGACAGACAAGGACAGCTGCAAATGGAATTTGACAAGGACAGGATAATTATCAAGTACATAAAAAGAACATGATGTAATATAGTAGTCATAGTTGTTTTTTGTTTGTTTTTGTTTCTCCTGTCGATTTGACAGATGAGGAGACAGACAGGCTATTTGCCTGTTTGCCTGACCTGCACATGACTTTTTATGGTGAAGGAGGGGTGTGTAATTAGTTCTCCACCTTCTCGTCCGCTGGAGCACTAAGTCTCATAGCACTAAGCAGTCATAGTATCTACAATAGACTCTACAACAGTATTTATCAACAACAACATATACAGCGAGAGGTCATGCTGGGTCACTGTATACACCTGTAAGGGTCCCCTTAAGACATTCCAAGAGTTTTTTTATTAAAGGCGGAGTTTTCTTTTGGAGGAAGCAGCAGTTGTGACAGTGCGAGTAGAAGTAAGGAGGGTGTTCCAGGGTGATGTTGCTCTGTAGAAGAATATTCTCTGGTCTCTGGTGGACTTAGTGAGTTCAGATGTCAGGTGGTCGCTGTTCCTGAGGGAGTAACGTGACCCAGTGGCAGATGCCTGGCTTCTGGGTACCAGGGTTTGAAGATGTGGAGGGCAGCGTCCATTGAGGAGCTTGTACAGGGTAAAAGCGGTGTGGAATCGTCGTTGGAACTGCAGTGATGGTTCAGTGTCTTGTTTCAGTTTCTCTCGTTGTGCTGCCACGGCTCTTCTGATGTGTGGGGGATCTCTAGTTCCCAAATTTACCATTTACTCAAACATTTATAGTTATTATACATGGCAGAAGACTGCATTATCTGCCTGTAAATATAAGTTTTATACCAACGTTTATACTCATCATGTTACTGGGTATCAAAGTATTTCCAGAAAGTAAATCCACCAGGAGTCTATTTCGCACCCTTACATCTGAACACCCTGGAAGAATTGCAAAGGAAATGGCTTATGCAGTTCAATCCTGATAAGTGCTATATCATACACATAACGAACAAACGCACACCAAATGTGTCTCATTACCAGTTTTGTGGTCAGACATTAAAAACCCAACCACACCTAGGCGTTACGTTAACAACTGGGCTGAAGTGGGGTGTCCATGTTAATAGAATAACAACCAAGGCTAAACAGACATTTTGAGTGATCAAACGCAACTTGTGGTCATGCCCAATCTTTGTAAAATGACTTGCATACACGTCACTGGTAAGATATAACCTTGAATATACCGCTACAGTATGGAACCCGTATACAAAGAAAGACAAAGATAAACTTGGAAGCTTACAGAACCAAGCTGCCCAAATCTGTACAAACAACTACAACAGGGATTCTAGTGTTACCAAAATAAAAACATATTTGCAGTGGAAGTCACTTGAAGACAGAAGGAAAATGTCCAGACTTTGCATGATGTACAAAATGACCAATAAACTGGTGGACGTACCGACTGATAAGTATCTAATACCGGCTGAACAAAGAACAAGAAACAGCAATGACTTCAAGTACCAGAGTTACCAACCTAGGGTTGATGTGTTCAAAAATACGTACTTTCCCAGAACTATCGTAGAGTGGAATGTGTTATCACCAAGTACAGTAGGGGCATCTTCTTTTGGTAGTTTTAAAGAACACTTGCAGATAGATGTGCAGAAGTTAGGTGAGACGGGTCGTTCGTTGTAACATAACCAGCTGCTGCCGCGCCGCGTGCCTGCGAAGCTGGTGTGTTACGCTGAACGGCGGTTTTACCGGCTATTTACATGTAGATACAGATACAGATACAGATATAGACGTTGTTCCGCACAAGTTGTCAATGAGTCATTTGGTAGCACATGTAGTGGTACAGTGGGACCGCTAGATGTCGTTAATGTACCTGCACGATAAGCGACCTTGTGTACAACCGGTTTTACAACTTAAGGTTTTATAGAAGGTCGTTTGCCGCCATGTTCCTTCTAACTGATCAATGTTTTTGGCAACTTGTGAAGTGTTGACTATGGATAGGTTATTTACTTCGCAAGTTAGAGATTTACCATGTGCTCTGGACGACAAGCGATGCATGGATTATGGGTGACGTGTGGAGGTCATGTCCGACTTTAATAAGAATACGCCTGGTGACTTGGACAGAAAACTTGCTCCAAGAGAGCAGAGAACAACAATGGTGCGTGTTAAAGTTCTTTACAATTGGTTCTATAAATGTGGAGGCTGGAATGTCTTTTTTGATTCAGCAGTACTACAACAGAAGTTGACTGATGTATAGCATATCTAATGGGTTAAAGTTTGAGCGTTTGTCCCTTGGTTTATGTGTGATGTAGCTGTTCTATTCTCCAGTTCCCTGAAGGGGAACATCTTATATCCAAACTGCACTCGGCACAGTCTACAGCTCCTACCTGGCCAGAGATTTTCTTCTAGACACGGGCATTTTGGAAAGGGTCACTTGAAAGATTGAAACCTCTGTGTGGGGATTGCTTATTTGTTCTTGCCGGAGCACGTCTTTTCTATACGGATGTGTATGGTACATTTTGTGGATGAGCTTTAAACAGTCTGTGTTCGAATGTTCATGAGATGTCAAATGATAAACAACATTTAGCTGATCTGGCCTAACCATTTAGTACTGTTCTTATTGTCTGATATTGAAGAACATTGTTTAGAAACGGGATCCAATTTCCTTCCAAAGGCGAACTTCTATATATAAAATGTTCCCTGCTGATATTTCGCTGGTTAGAAAACAAATCTGTTAACGAGCAAGTTTCCATTTGATTGAACATTATCGCCACGCAAACAGCTGCTGACAGGTCGGTTAACACCATGCCTTTCACGCATGATCACAGCAGAT
>NC_049983.1:28672838-28696460 GCF_000003815.2 Branchiostoma floridae
GCATAATGAAGTATCATAAAACTGGCCAAGGAGTTTATCCGGCCAACCTAATCTCCGGATTAACTTCAGGGCCCACAAGAGCCAGCTCTTCGGCACGAACTGTAACATACCCCGAGGAAATTCTGCCCCAGCCCCGCCTCCACGCCGAAGGCCCTCTTAGTTGGAATCAGTCAGGCGAAATCACCGGGATGAGCTTAGCTGGCCGGCGGGGATAGAAGCTCACCCTGCCGAGGACTCCCCGTCTGGAACCCCGGGGAATGGCTAGAAGGCTTGGTTAGGTGATAGGGTGGGTTTTAAGTTGAAAACTACATTTGTCCAGATTTGAGTTCGGCTTTCGGTTTAAATGGTTGAGGTGAATAAGTCTTCTCTGAATTCGTGTTTGTTAGTCGCATAAAATCAAACGCATCTGAAGTTTTGCTATATATGTGTCCATTATATCCGTTCGCGCGCGTGTGTCTGTGTGTATCTGTGTGTGTGTGATTATGTGTGAGTGTGTATGCGTGTGTTCATGTGTGTGTGTGTGCATGTGTGTTTGTGTGCATGCATGTATGTCTGTGTGACTGTGTGTATGTGTAAGTGTCTGTGCATGTCTGTGCATGTGTGTGCATGTGCATGTGTTTGTGTGTGTGTGTGCATGTGTGTGCATGTGTGTGTCCGTGTCTGCGTCTGTGCGTTTCTGTGTGTCGCTGTGGTCCATCGGTGGCTAAACGAAAACATAAACTTCAATCATAAATGTACGAAAGTCAGAAAATTTCCCTCTTGGTTAGTAGGCGGGGGCTGGGACCTGATTTTAGAAAATATTGTTTTCCTCAGGGAGTAACGTTTTTGTTGAGGCAAGGATTAAACTTTTGTTGGAACACGCAGGCCGGGCTAATCATGCTGACCATTCCATGCTTAGGCCTAGGTCCCAATTCCCAACGCGGGCCCGGCCAGGAAACTAAAAATATATCTCATGGTTTGTGACATGTTGTTAAAATTTGATGCGTCAACTATTGTGTTAGCTATTACATATACAAAAATATACTATAGTATACTATACTGTACTGTACTATACCATACTATCATAATAATACTAATGGTACTATACTTTTCGTTTCGTTTATTCGTTTATTCAGAAAAACAATCAGCATCGCAGTCAGTATAGAAACAAACTAAATATCAATGATTTTACAACTTGTGAATACAGAAATATATGTACAAACATTAATAAACAATTACAATACATAACGCAGAAACACCTAAAACAAAGTTGTACGTAATGCCTTACAGAGATCACCGAAAGTAAGGACAGGAACGCCATACACACTAAGTAACATTAAGATGATTCGTTATACAAGCGGATGGCCTGGTGTAGAAATGACCTTCTCAGTCTCTGTGTCCTGGCAGCTGGCACAGTAAGTGCAGTGCCGTTTCTCAATGCTAATCTATATCGGTTCTATAATTGTAAATCAAGTAATGTCGAGTCAGTTTTCTCCCAGATCACATTTGTTTAAAGAAGCATCGCGTCTCTTTAGTGCTGTTGGTTTGTGAGACTTGTAATAACATGACCTTGAATGTTTTCAACTGAAGAAATCCACGTTAAAAAAGATCTCACATGCTTGGTTGATTCTCGTTATGGTTCTAAAAGCGAATCTTTCACAACAATAGCGACATTATCACACACGAGCACCATCTTAACTCCGTTCTTGTTCAGCACACCTGGTTTTCAGCTCACCGAGCATTCGTATAGAACGCTCGGGCCTGCAATTACCTGGGGTCCTTGGTTGTCGTCACTGTCATTCTTTGTGGCTTAGAAATATGACCCTAAGAATTACGTTAGATTTGCCCTGAACTCGATGTTTCAACACAAACCAACGTTAAGATGAAGGAGGCAAACTTTTGCTACCCAGTTTTAACCTTCATTACCCCGGACTCAATAAAGGAGTGTATTTTTGTATTCTTCAATGCGTGGTATTAAAAGGGCAACGCCTGACTCGTTTACAAAAGGCGTTAACATCTATTCAAGTCTCATCTTTATAAGGTAGTGTAGGATTAACCTTGGTGCCACCCGATTTCCGCCGGGGCTCCTTGCCCTCGCTGCACCGATTTTCAGGGCACAGAATGCAAGGAGCCCGATAGAAGTTGGATGGTACGATAAAACTCACAGCCTGATGACATTTGTCGTAAAACTGTCTTACGGTTGCAAGCACGCCGTGCAGGTGTCGTACCAAATTCACCTATTTTGTTACGGAAAGGCTGTCTTAGACCCATACGGGCGGCTGGTTCTGTCACAGGCTGCTTATGATCCGTCGTAAGTCCGACGTCGAAGCTCAAGAATATCCGTAGTTTGAGAAAAGACTTTCCTTGATAAAGCATGGATACAATTGGCAGCGCTGTCAGTCCTTGACATTCAACTAAAATTGGATGAAATCCATGCAATTGAGTTGACTTGGCCTCGTGTTGCCCAATTAAAAACGCATAAAACAAGTAAATACTCGGTGTGACCAATTATAGTAAAATCGTCGTGTCTAGTGACAAAGATCTCTGAAGGATTAAACAAGGGTCAAAAAGTGTGTACTGCGTGACATTTTGCTAAGGGGAACACCTAAAGCTTGAAATGAGCAATTATCCATCTCGGTTACACCCATCCGGCGAGTTCATTCTTCAAACGCGCCAACGCCGAAGGCAGGTGATAAATGTGCCAAGTTCCAGACGAAAAATAAACTTAAATCGTATTTCACAAATGTCACAGACTATCTCTCTTAGATAGGGCGGGAGCTGATTTCTGAGCAGATAGTTTTTTCTCAGGGAGTAACTTCAAGTGTTGTTGAGCCAAGGATGAACTTTTGTTGGAACACCCAAGCCGGCTTAATCAAGCTGACCCTTCCATGCTTAGATTAGTTTCTGTATTGGGTGATTGACAGTCTTTGAAAGTGTCGCCTATGTTCAGATTATCTCAAAACAAACACTAGGCTTATCACAAAGCCCAACGTTGCCTTCCTTGCTGGCTAAAACAGATCACATGAATTTGAGTCACTCTCGAATAGCTTCATTGCAACCCAAATCGCTCAAAAGATGTAGATTTCGCGGCTGTTTGTACATATGAGGTGGTCATCTCGGATGAAATATTCTGAAGATCTCCGTTTTTTGCTGTTAAGATAGCAAAGATAGAAAGTTGTTAAGCAACAATTTGTGGTTTGTGAGGTTTCCACAACGAAAATTCGATGCGTCAACTATACTGTTGGAAAATATTACCTATACTATAAAATTCTATACTATACCTTACCATAATATCATTATAATATATTGTACTATACTAATTTGTATCGGTTCTATAATCTTTAATCAAGTAATGTCGAGCCAGTTTTTGCAAAATCATTTTTGTTTTAAGAAGCATCGCGTATCTTTAGTGCTTTTTGGTTTGTGATACAAGGAAAAAATGATCTCCAATGTTTTCATGTAAAGAAATCCAGGTTTCCAATGTTCTCACATGCTTTGTTGATTCTCATAATGATATCAAAAACGATCCTTTTCACAACGATAGCGGCATTATCACACACGAGCACCATCTTAACTCCCTTCTTGTTAAGCACACCTGGTTTCCGATTACCAAGCATTCGTATAGAACACTCGGGCCTGCATGTATCCGGGTACTGTGGAACATTCGGGCCTGCATGTACCTCGGGTACTGAGGAACATTCGGGCCTGCATGTACCTGGGGTACTGTGGAACACTCGGGCCTGCATGTACCTGGGGTACTGTGGAACACTCGGGCCTGCATGTACCTGGGGTACTGTGGAACATTCGGGCCTGCATGTACCTGGGGTACTGTGGAACATTCGGGCCTGCATGTACCTGTGGCCTGTGGAACATTCGGGCCTGTGTGTACCCGGGGTCCTGTTGAACATTCGGGCCTGTATGTACACGGGGTTCTGTGGAACATTTGGGCCTGTATGTACCCGGGGTCCTGTGGAACATTCGGGCCTGTATATACCTGTGGCCTGTGGAACACTCGGGTCTGCATGTACCCGGGAATGCTATGCATTCTTTGTTAAAGGCTACATCCACTGGGTACAGTCGTTTGAGGAGGTGGCGTATAGAGTTGCGGTAAGGGCGATATAATTTCAGTCAAACCGGAAGCGGGAAGTGCTCCATAATATTACCTTGTTGGTGGGCAAGAGTGCCCGGTTTCTGACATGCGGTCGATGCAGGTGTAAAGCTGGGTACGTATATATATGGCAGGCTTTCTACTGTGTTTGTTGCATGCATGACACTTGCATACATGCTAAGGAGAAAAACCAAATTAAGAAGAAAACGATTCGGTCACTCACGGAGAGGAAGCTTGTACCACATGCCAAATATAAGACCCTTATACAAAGTCCGCTAGTGCAGAGTCCCGTCTCTTCTGCGCATACTGCTTTACATGTACATCCTGCCCAGGAACAAATTAATGCTATGTAGCGCCTACCCTTCCCAAAACAACTATACTCAGCCGGTGTAGTCTTCAATAAAAAAGGCATAGCATTTTTCTTTGGCCATTCCTGTGCCACTAGGACTGTTTTTGACCGAGTATTCGAAATAGAATAGAGGATTCTATTTGTTTGATATGGCGTTCGGCTGGAAGGGTCCATTCTTTGTGGCTTAGAAATATGTCCCTTAGAATTACGTTCCCAGGTTAGAATAGTCATCTAAGATGAAGATGGTCCTGAGAACGACGCTTTAACACAAACCACCGTTAAGAAGAAGGACCCAATCTTTTGCTACCCAATTTAAGTTCTTCATTACCCCGGATTCAATGAAGGAGTGTGCTTTTTTGCATACTTCTATACCTGGTATCAAAAGACGACACCTAGAGCAACAAGTCAGGGTTTCTTGTGCGACTCTGACAATTCCTTCTTTCTTATGAGGTAAATTTTTAATACCTCAAGTCCCCCTTGCTTCAAGAGCTAAGTAACTAAAGAATCGGCATTTGAACCAAGGTTTGAACTGTTAATGAAATGAACGGCTTGAAACTTTTATTACAGATCTCGCATTCCCGCACATCAGCACTTGTTGTTTATGTTCCATGAGGCGTCCCATTGTTCCCGAGCCACAACAAGGAATAATAAACAAACAAACAAACAAGGATTGACTAATGCGTGACACTTGACCCTGAAGAAGGGACCAATTATCCATCTTGGTAACACCCATCCGACCCATTAAAAAGCGAATTTAAGTCCCAAAAGCGTCATGGCAGGTTAAATGCGCCAAGATTTATTCATGTCTATATTCATCTTGAAGACAGTTGGGCTGCGTCTTCAGTCATGTTTACTGATTGAGGTTATGAGCGAAGAGACTTCACCATAGAATGACACCTAATTCTGAACTGTGTAATCACTTAACGAAGTTTAAAAGGGACAGTTTTGAATTATTTGAATGGAATCTTCAGTAACACAAGGCCAGGTCCAGCCGTTTTCTAAATTAAATGCTTTCGTGCCAGTCATTGCGAATGAGATCGCTTCCCGAAACTTTGCCGTTGTTAACACCAACGCGCACGTGCCAGTCACCAGAGTTCCCACGATCGCGTCGGGGCGCGTTGTCTTTGATGATGAAATGCTGTAGATAATCATGACGCGCGTTGACAGGCACGACCGCGGCAGGCCGAACGTCTTTGTCTAGGAGAGCGTTCTGTCAATCAAAAACAAGCTCCCTCTGGCGTTTCCTCGAGCCACCGCGACAGGATGTCACACCAGCACATTTAAGAGGTATACCCACCTTAGTTCCAATGAATCGTGCCGATTGTTAATTACATGAATGAATCACACGGACAGAACCATCTTCCAAACTTTGCTCTTTGCACAGATCGTCTTGTTTGAGACACGCTCAAACACCAAACACGCACACACACTCATAAACACACATAAACGTTCCTGTGTATGCGTGATTGTGTTTATTTATTTATTTATTTGAATTCATCACACAGTGATTGGGAGGGCAAAACAGGTTCGAACAACCCTTACAAGTTGCCCTCCCTCACATAAGAATAACACCAGTACATACAAAACAATAACATACAAGCAACAACATCAATACATACAATACAGGTCATATATATATGGAAAGCATAATCTGGGTAGCACTATTTATAAAACTATTGCCTAGCGCGGCCTCAAAGCCACACATGAGCCACACCCACAAGAAGTGGACCAAGTGCAAGGTTGGTCAAGACTGTATTGTAAACTGAGTCTGTCATAGGCAGACTTTACCAACTTGTGCTTGAATGCTAACGCATCAGACTGATTGGCTGCTAGCTGTCCGATACAACGGAGGCCAGGAGCCAACAGGTTCCAGATTGTTACCAGTCTAGGAATGTAGGAGTGATGGAACGCTGAGGTCTCAGATCTAATAGGAGTAAGCATGAAGGATCTAACACTTCTAGTCGGCCTTGTGGGAAATGATACATATCTCTCCACAGTTGACCTCGATTTGACAAAAAGCAAAATGTCACACACCTCCCGCCTGTACGTGAGTGGTAGCAGTTGTAGTGCTGTCAGTCTTTCTTTGTAGGTTAAATCGGTAGACTGGGGGCTTAAAATGAATTTAGTGGCTCGGCGCTGCACTCCCTCTCTACTAAGGACATGAATTTCCTAGACTGGGGAGACCACAATGGAGAACAGTATTCTAGGATGCTTCTGACCAATGTGGTGTACAGTGCCTTACGGACATCAGTGTTAGCGTTAAAACCAATTGTGCGTTTGATGAAACCCAGGACGGAGTTCGCCTTAGCTACCATTTTAACAACGTGGTTGTCCCACAGCAGATCTGGCCGCACAATAACCACTAGGTCGTCCATACTTGTAACAGAGGCTACAACAGAGTCAGATATATGATATGTGTACAGGATTGGCTTCTTAGAACGGGTAAGACGTAACAGTTTGCATTTGGAAGGATGAAATGACATCTTCCATGTAAGACTCCATTTGTACATAGCAGTAATGTCATCTTGTAACTTAGAACAGTCGTTTGAGTTGCAGACCTCCTTAAAGCATTTGGAGTCATCTTCAAATAGAGCAACGGACGAGTGTTCAACTGTACAAGGTAAGTCATTAATATACAACAAGAAAAGCAAGGGTCCAAGGATAGAGCCCTGGGGAACTCCTGACGTTACAGGCAGCCACTCAGAGTGGAAACCTTCCACTACAACCCGCTGACGACGATTTGTGAGATATGAATCAAACCATGCTAGGAGATTACCACTGAAACCAAACATTTGCATTTTATGTACCAGAAGAGTGTGGGAGACAGAGTCAAATGCCTTGGCAAAGTCAAGGAATAACATATCGACCTGTCCCCCTCTGTCGAGTATGGACCCTACTTGGTGGTAAGTCTCCAAAAGTTGGGTTGTAGTGGATCGGCCAGGAGTAAACCCGGGTTGGAAATCGCAAATAGACCCTCGTAGTACAGGAAACACAGTATCATACAGGCAGCGTTCCATGACTTTACTAACTAATGATAATAGGGAGACTGGTCTGTAGTTGGCCACATGTGTGTGTGTGTATGTGTATGTGCGCGCGCGCGTGTGTGTGTGTGTGTGTGTGCGTTTGTATGTGTGTTGTGCGTGCGTGTGTATGTGTGTGTGTGTGTTGTGCGTGCGCGCGTGTGTGCTATACCAACGATACGAAGCAGGCGAACCAGATCCCCACAATGAAACAAAGATCGTATGATATCTACAAATTTCTTGCCAGACACTATACGAGAAGTCACGATCGTTAATACGATCCTTAAGAGTCGATGAATGGACGTTGGGTTACTATGGCAGGATGGTTAGGAGAATTTGTATATAAAGCATTTACTTTTTCTATAGCATCGCATCAAAGTCAATATCTATCGTCATGATCTCTTCATCGTCCATGTCTCCAAGTTCACCTGTTGTTTTTGGTGATTTTCTCGAAGTACATTACAATACAATAATATCATCATAGTTATAGGGGTATAACCTGGAAACAAAATTTATTTTGATGATTTACTATCTATATATTGGTTGAGATATTATTTCTGCTTTTATTTCGATTTAGGCTTATATCACACACGTTCCCATGATTAAGGTGATTAGTTCATTATTGCTTCACTGCTTGGTGCTACACTGTTGGTACATTTGAATCCATTATGTTTGTATGTATGTATGTATGTTTATATGTTTATATGTATAACTCTTTGGTGACAAAAGGAAACAAAGATCCATCACAAATACACATGACATGCTAGGGATATTCCTTCTTGGCGTGCATCGGGGTTAGGTCATGGTTATGGATGATTGGCATTCTTTAAAAGAGCCTCTTGTGTTACGATTACCGCAAAAAACACTGGGCTAAACTGTTAACACAAGGCCCAACTTTAGATTCTAGCTGTCTTTAAACCTGACTTTGCCTTCTCGCCGCCAAAGTCTTTTAACCTCTGTAACAGGAGTACAGCAGATCACACAAATCAATCAATCCCAATGCGAGATTCTATCACCAGGCCAATCGGTAAAAGATGACATGGCTCTTTTAGTGTAAAGGGGAAACATCTCAGATGGTAATGTCATCATCATCATTTGTCATCAAATGGAATATTCAGTTAAAAACATCCATGTAAGAATTCATTTAATGAGCCTAGTTTCTTTACTGGAACAATGCTATACTATACTTTACTATCTTATGTTATGCTACTGTGTTTGTATTGGTTCTATAATCATGTATGAATGCTTTTGTGATGTATCACCAATTAATGTGGGAATTTTTTGCTACAAAATCACATTTGATGAAAGAGAAAATGTGTCTCTTTAGTTCTTGTTTTCCTTCAGAACAATAACTGGACAATGTGTAACATTTTCGACAAAAGAAACCAATTTTTTTACCAATCTTCGCTTGGATGATTCTAATAAAGATTAGGCTAAGCTTGCTCACAACAATAGCACCATTATCACACACAAACGTCCCTCTCATCCTGGCCACCCCGCGGGTCTCACATGTGACCTTTGACTCCCCTGTTGATGAATGGAGACTTGTTCTGTGCACCTGGCTTCTGAGCTTTTCGTTTGGATAATGACCTCTGCGCGAACCCTCTCGGTTGGCTAGTGGAAAAGTGCGTCTAGCTACGGATCGAGGATGATGATAGGGAATTTTGTATATTTCGGATATCTGATAAAAAGATTCTGAAGCAACGGATGGAGAAAATGCCTCTTTTAAACACGCCGTTTAGAAACATTCAAGAATTAAAGAACCACATCAGGGCCTCCACCTTAAATACTACTTGTATGAGCTTCAGTAACTAAGGCCAGGTGGATTTGATTATATAGATAGATAACATCCTCTGGGAACCCAAAAACTGATAAGAGGGTGCAAAAAAAATAACAAAAAAATGTTCCCATCATCCCTGCTGCCCCTATCCTTCCCATCATCCCTGCTGTCCCTATCCTTCCCATCATCCCTAATGCCCCTACCCTTCCCATCATCCCTGCTGTCCCTACCCTTCCCATCATCCCTGCTGTCCCTACCCTTCCCATCATCCCTGCTGTCCCTACCCTTCCCATCATCCCTGCTGTCTCTACCCTTCCCATCATCCCTGCTGTCCCTACCCTTTCTATCATCCCTGCTGTCTCGTACCCTTCCCATCATCCCTGCTGTCCCTACCCTTCCCATCATCCCAGAGGATGTTATCCATAGAATTTACTTGCTGTGGCCTTGTGTAAAAGGTTGATTTCTAGAATGGATTTAGGGACAGGTGTATTATTACATTGTAGATCAACAAGTATCATACATACCGTATCACACATACCGTGGCAAAATAAAAATCCATGTCAATGTTTAGAAACGGGCAGGGCAGTGTAGTGGAGCACAGGAAGAGTATCTACAATATCCTTTAGACGCAGAACATTGCGGAAATTAACAAGTAGGGAAAGTGGGCCGACTAGAGGTGCTCTACTGGCCAGTTGGACCTTCTACGGTCAGCTGATTCCTCCTGCGAAGCAGCACCCCTTATTGTGGCCAGTTTCTGCTTCTTCCGACCTTCGTGAGAGCCTGATAGAGGCTAGCAGACGCCTACTGCACAGCTGCTAGAGGGGACAATGATGTCACTCGGATCTGTCATCTTTAGTTGGTGTGATTTATCGTTTTGCGGGGGAGGAGTCAGGCAGCCAGGCTAGAAAAGGCGCCCAGATCTGCGGCTTGCGGCAGACCACGGAGCGGATCCAGCTCAGAGACGTCCCTGCACCGAAGTCTTCATCAACCGCCGCCGGACCTGCGCACGACTCAGTCGGGAGGACCGACACTCGTCCGAGAAGCGCCCGTCGCACCGTTGCCAGCACTGTCTGTACCCGACCCTCGTCAGGAAAGTCAAGCAACTGACAACTGTGAGTAAGGACAGTGTGCCGCGACGTCTTATGTTTTCTATCGACACTGTTTTTTCGTGGTTATTTTCAATATGTTCTTACATGTGGATTTTGATTTCATCGTGCTCATACCTACTTCTGCTTCTTTCGTGGTTTAGATGTACCGTACTAGGGTACCACACCATCCTCTTTTCTATCAAGATTTTTTTTCATTTGGTTTTACATCCTTGATCCAGTGAATATACAATGTTTGAGCAAAATTTTATCTCAGATTGAAGTGTGTCCAAGCCTGTTGTCTGTCTGGACTGCGTAGCCCTATATGGCGCAACATACGATGCATGTAGAGACGCCGCGTTTTTCTCGTGAAGCACGTTAAATTTTGATAAGCGAAGCAGCGCTAGACGCTAGACCGTGGGTTCATCGCGTTCTGCTGTCAACGAACAGATCGAGCCTCGACGAATTTCCCATAGACGACGTCTGTGTCCGGCTCTAATCTCTGCATTTTTTGTTTATTGAAAACGCGATCAAAGATGGTCTGGCACTACAGAATGACGTAACATCCACCGATTGGCTGTGGCCACATTGCGTCCCAACCGGGAGAAAACGTATCTCGACGGCTGACCATAGCCGACTCCATGGTGAGTTGTTCCCTTAGCTTTACGTACTGACCGGGAGAAGACGGTCGACGGACGGCTGTGCGGGACGCGTCGCGGCTTGCTGTTCCGCCAACTCAAAGCCATAGAGGACGTGCCGAGACGGTGGTCTACACGGTCGACGGACGGCTGTGCGGGGCGCGTCGCGGCTTGCTGTTCCGCCAACCCATAGAAGACGTGCCGAGACGGTGGTCTACACGGTCGACGGACGGCTGTATGGGACGCGTCGCGGCTTGCTGTTCCGCCAACCCATAGAAGACGTGCCGAGACGGTGGTCTACACGGTAAACGGACGGCTGTGTGGGGCGCGTCGCGGCTTGCTGTTCCACCAACCCAAAGCCATAGAAGACGTGCCGAGACGGTGGTCTACACGGTCGACGGACGGCTGTGCGGGGCGCGTCGCGGCTTGCTGTACCGACAACCCATAGAGGACGTGCCGAGACTGTGGTCTACACGGTCGACGGACGGCTGTGTGGGGCACGTCGCGGCTTGCTGTTCCGCCAACCCATAGAAGACGTGCCGAGACGGTGGTCTACACGGTAAACGGACGGCTGTGTGGGGCGCGTCGCGGCTTGCTGTTCCACCAATCCAAAGCCATAGAAGACGTGCCGAGACGGTGGTCTACACGGTCGACGGACGTCTGTGCGGGACGCGTCGCGGCTTGCTGTTCCGCCAACCAAAAGCCATAGAAGACGTGCCGAGACGGTGGTCTACACGGTCGACGGACGGCTGTATGGGGCGCGTCGCGGCTTGCTGTTCCGCAAACCCAAAGCCATAGAAGACGTGCCGAGACGGTGGTCTACACGGTCGACGGACGTCTGTGCGGGGCGCGTCGCGGCTTGCTGTTCCGCCAACCCAAAGCCATAGAAGACGTGCCGAGACGGTGGTCTACACGGTCGACGGACGTCTGTGCGGGGCGCGTCGCGGCTTGCTGTTCCGCCAACCCAAAGCCATAGAAGACGTGCCGAGATGGTGGTCTGCACGGTCGATGGACGGCTGTGCGGGGCGCGTCGCGGCTTGCTGTTCCGACAACCTATAGAGGACGTGCCGAGACGGTGGTCTACACGGTCGACGGACGGCTGTGTGGGGCGCGTCGCGGCTTGCTGTTCTGCCAACCCATAGAAGACGTGCCGAGACGTTGGTCTACACGGTCGACGGACGGCTGTATGGGGCGCGTCGCGGCTTGCTGTTCCGCCAACCCATAGAAGACGTGCCGAGACGGTGGTCTACACGGTAAACGGACGGTTGAGGCGCGTCGCGGCTTGCTGTTCCGCCAACCCATAGAGGACGTGCCGAGATGGTGGTCTGCACGGTAAACGGACGGCTGTGCGGGGCGCGTCGCGGCTTGCTGTTCCGCCAACCCATAGAGGACGTGCCGAGACGGTGGTCTACACGGTAAACGGACGATTGAGGCGCGTCGCGGCTTGCTGTATCTATTAGAGCAAAGAAAATGTTGCCTCTCAAAATAATTGGCCGTTGACGTATTGAGATCTAGTCCATGCTTGTCTTTTTGAATCTGGAATGGGTGATTACTTTGTTATGCTATCTTTGTGTTGTCACATGTACGTACCAAACTAACATGTTACCAAATAGTTTGTTTTAGGGTGTTGGTGCGCTTGCGTTTTTGTCTATTTTCCGCATACCGCATAAATCTTTACGGCTTTTGATAGGCCTGATAGGTGTTGAAAAATCAAGAAAAATGATCAGATTATGGCCCCCTAGCGGTGTACCCTGGTACTGTAGATGGGCTTCCAGTTTTTATATGTCGCGTTCTTGGCAAGGTTCAGTACTGTATTGTCGGGAGTTTTCAAAGGCAGAAAACTTTGAGCTCTATTCACTGGCATTTATTTGTTAATTCGCTTGTTTTGTAGACTTTGAAAACGTATTACGCAAATGCAGTTGTATTTTCATTTTTGCCCATTGCAATGTCTTACACCCCTTTCCACTACTTTGACTTCTGAGGAACAAACATTTGACAGGTCGCGCAGCGAATGTCATAGATAAAAAATGTTTTTGTTTTTTATGTTCTGTATGTTTCTCTGTCTTCTAAATAATACCTCATACCACGTGCAGAATATTTAATTTGGTCACTTAAGTAATTTTGGTTCCCCCTTGATTGCTCAACTTGGATCGCTTGGCTCGCCGGAGAGTATTCCTTTCAGACTTTGTACAAAATGGAATGGAACTTCTGTGTGCTACTGTCAGTCAGTAACTTCCCTGCATCCACAGTGTAAAGCATGGTTCAGCCGTGTAGAAGTAGGAGACGTGTCGCTGAGAACATGCCCGGCGGCGAAAGCTTATTGACTCCTGATGTTTGCGGTTAAAAGCGGGGGCATGACATAAGACTTTTCTTTCAAACAGGTCGGAGCCAAAAAGGGTGGGACATTTCGTACGGTGCATGTTATGTTTTCATATTTCTAGGATCACAGGGATTTGACGTGTCCCAGGGATATGTTATGTCGGCAGAATTCTGTAGAGTCCTGACATGTTTACTTGTTCGTGCGCGTGCGTACGCGTGCCAGGGCGCGTGCGATATAGCTATTTTGGGCCGGGCGCCTGAGGGCTGCTGGTTTGAAAAACGACGAGGCAGATGTTTCTGCACTGATGCAAAGTTTGAACCTTTTAAACTACTAGTTGCTAATGACCAAGACAACATGGCGGTGCACAGCGACTTCTCTCCAAGCAGATATTCCACTTCGGATATTTTTTTAACGTTTTGTTAGGTGTTGTTATCTGGCTTTCTATTTTGTACCGTTTGCTTTATGGCTCGCGCTTTTTGGATTGCGCTCTGAGGCGGTTCACAATCTAAGAGAGATTCTCTGGAAACTGCAGCACTGGAAGCGTGTACTGAGCTGAAAATCCAGCAGCTTAAGGGTTAATTTGTCTGTCAATCATGCTGCTTTTGCTGAATATGAACATTTTCCCAATCGCCTGTTGCTCAATCCCCCTCCTGTTGACTTTATTCCAGGTGAGAACACACGATGGGCCCACGAGTGGCCGTACCCGTGGGGCTGCTGGTTCTACTCGCTCTCGCTGCGGGCGGGACGGCTCAAGGTAAGATTTTTTGACATGATAATTTCATACTTTCTAACATAGTCAACATTACTGTTTATGCAGCTTACAATTTTCAACAGCCAAGCCTAGGGAAACTATGATTATGATAGTGTTTCCGATTATGCTCCATGCCAAACGGCGATACGTGCTTTTAACTTGGCTTTGTGGAAATTGACTGAAAACAGGCCGTGGGTGGAGTTTAGGAAACAGTGCATGATGGGAAGGGGGTGAGTGGAGGTCATGAAACCACTAGTGCATGATGGGACGGCATTGGGTGGAGTTAAGGTTCCGGTTCGGAATTTCAAGTGACCAGATATCTAAATAGCCCCTAAGAATAAGACGCAAATCAGAGGTTGTCTCTATAGTTTTGGCTCCAGATTTTCCGGCTATCGCTTTAGCAATGTATAATCTTTTATACATCTCCAAATGCTTGTTGTTCGTAGCGTTTTATGGTATCGGAGATTTGATCGTGCGGCGAACACTTCCTGGTATTAGTGCGCGCGATAGCGGTAAAGCGTTTCGTCGCCTGATTACCTAGATCGTGCGTTCTATGTGTGTTATGGGTGTTTTAGCGCCATCGGAGCTCACGGAAAACCTATCGGATAACTTTTTTTCCATTTTACTGAGTATACAGAAGAAGTCTTGACCTTCATTGCCATATTAGTCGTTATCCCAGGAAAACTCATTTTTACCGTGTAGCGGCCTGTAAAGAATGGCCCCAAATTACCACTTTTTGGATGAAAAGCTTATATTTTTGCATTTTCGATGGTTTTTACCAAAAATAACATTTCTACAAAAAAATGTCAAATGAGTCTGTCGGTCAGCGACAAAGGACTTTTTTCTATCGGAAACATCAAATTGTCCGAAAAACGATGTTTTGAGAAGCGCCAGTGCTTTTCTCAGAGGCAGTCAAATCGGGCCCGAATCGTAAAAAAACCGAAGAACCGGAAACTTTAGTTAACACTGCATGATGGGAAGGCGGGTGGGTGGAGTTTAGGAAACACTGCATGATGGGAAGGCGGGTGGGTGGAGGTCAGGCAGGTTATTTCCAAAAGATCTCCGAGGATGAACTGAACTGAGTTACCTGACATCCAAGGAAAGTTTTTGATGAAACTGAATAAACTCTTAACAAAGAATTCTTTAAAAAGTATCATTTTTCCTGTCAATTACGGCAGATCATCTGCAAAAGATAACCTTTCCGGCTCCACGAAGCGCCAGTAACTACGCCAGACTGGGGACAACATTGGATCAGGACTTAAGCAGTTTTACTTTATGTCTGCACATGCGCACCGACATGAGCTCCACCAGTCAAGTAGGTATGGTCAGCTATGCTGTACCAGAACATCACAATGAGCTACTCATCTTCAATGCAGGAAGGGGCATAAGCCAAGTAAGTTGTCAATCACAAACGTCTGTTAACTAAGTCACCACTTATCTTTTATTTCTAAATACTAGTTTAGCAATATATGGTGTAATTTCCGCAAGATAACTGCCAATGCCTTTGAAACATATTTTCCAGTTGTTCGTACAAGGTAAAGTAGCTGCCCTTGGTGCCTTGCCTGTTTGGGATGGTGAGAGGCATGAAGTATGTGTCACCTGGCGCAGCACCGATGGAGCCTGGCAGATCTTCACTGACGGCACTCTAAAGAAGTCCGGCTCGGGGCTGAACGTAGGAGGAAAAGTGCGTAGTGGTGGAACATGGATCCTTGGACAGGATCAAGACAAAGTTGGGGGAAGGTTTGACACGAATCAAGCCTTCAGCGGAGAACTGTCACAGGTGAACCTCTGGGACCGCGTGCTGACTGCAGCTGAGATAGGGACAGACTCCTGTGGTCACCATGGCAACGCGATTGACTGGGAAACCACTTGCATAGAGGTTTTTGGACTGGCCACTACTGCTGAATATCGCTGCGGTAAGTACAGTAGTCAACTTATTACCTTCATGGAGGTTATATTTTCTGTTATGTGTCTCTGTCTGTGAACAAGATTACTCAAGAACGGCTGGATGGATTGGTTTCATTCTTGTTGTGTAGGTGGGGTGTGATGAAAGCTCGAATCGATGAGATTTTGGGCGCCGTCTCTGTCGTTAAAATTGATGTAATAATATCAGAAATCACCCCCATATTTGAGATATATTGGAACAGGCATTGTGCTTTATGTGTTTGTTAGTGGGCTCAGCTCGGAGCAGATAGTGAGGTGATTTCTATGACAGCTGTTTGGGAACCCCAATTTTTTTTTGATATGATAACTAGTTTTATTTATGCTTAGGACTGTTTGAAATATTTGTAACAGTTGGCACATTAGAGCCCCTGTTTGCCCAGCCCAACATTTTAGAACATCTGTTTTGGGCCCATGGGAGGCGGACAATTTTGATTGTGATAATAAATTGCATGTATGTACTTGTGTGTTTGGGGACACAGTGTGTGTTGTTAGATGTTTTATGGTGCGCCTTGCGTTACGCGGATGTTTCGTTAGTATGTAATTGGATGTATTACATATCTATTATGTGGATGTGTTAGGTAATCCCTTATCTGTGTGTGTGTGTGTCTGTGTGTAAACAAGATAACTCAAGAACGGTTGGGTGGATTGATTTCATACTTGGTGTGTTAGTGGGGTGTGATGAAAGCTGAAAATGATTAGATTTTCGCCCCCCTAGCGGCTTCCCTCGGTACTGCAGTGCAACTTCCGGTTTTGCTATCTCGTGCTCTGATTTTTGAGTATTAGATAGCTCTTGTGCTCAGGAATAAGTGACATAAGTTTGGGCCCCCTAGCGGCTAGTTTTGGTATAGCAGGGGCATTTTTGTCAAACGATTCTGAAGACGATAACTCAAGAAAGGAACAACGGATTTTTATGATTTTTGATATGTAGGTACCTTAGACAATGTTGTACAAAATAAAATACTAATTATGCAAAATAGGAGCACATTTGCATAATTAATGAGAATATTCTATCACAGCAGTTTTTTCTATGTATCTCTTGTCCCGGACGTGATATCTGTATCTGTATCTACATAACACACCAGCTGTGATATGATCTTGACATTTGAGTAGTAGATAGCTTTTAGTGTCATAAAAAAGTGGGGCAAGTTTCAGCCCCCTAACAGTTAATTTCGGAACTGCAGGGGCGTTTTGTCAAGACATTCCAAAGAGGATAACTGCAAAAAGGATTGATGGATTGGCATCATATTAGGCATGCAGATACCTTAAGCAAAGATGTTCATAATGATATACATGTTATGCAAATGAGGACTTAATTTGCATAATTAATGAGGAAATTGTATAATTCCATTGTTTTCAATAACTAGACTGCAATAAATGTAACACATGTTGATTATGACAGGTGGAATATAAGCAGATACTAAATATGGTAATGAGGAACTTATTTGCATGGTTTATGTCAAAATTGCAAAACCACTTTATGTTTAATGATGGGGATTTTATTATTGTGACATGTATACGTTAGTCAATGATGAACAACACCATGCATAAATTATGTTAATGTATAGAATTGCATGGAATTTTCAAAAGCTCTATATATTTCATGGAGGTATGAGGTCGCCGAACTCTACTTGGTTATGTTTTCAGTTGCCATGGTGTAGTGGCTATGCTGTGGGTCTGTATGTATGTCAACAGCACTACAAAGCAATCTATGATGTTGCAAATATAGCATGAAAAAGCCGGGTGTAACACAGATTTCTATAGACGCTGACCATTCTTGTATGGGGGCTGAATTTGAGAGAATCCAAGTTTGGGGCGGGGTGACGTTATTGAAGGTTCCGGTTCGGACTTTCGTAGTCCTAAGAATAAGACGCAAATCAGAGGTTGTCTCTATAGTTTTGGCTCCAGATTTTCCGGCTATCGCTTTAGCAATGTATAAACTTTTATACGTCTCCAAATGCTCGTTTTTCGTAGCGTTTTATGGTGTCGGAGATTTGATCGTGCGGCGAACACTTCCCGGGTATTCATCAGTGCGCGGTAGCGGTAAAGCGTTTCGTCGCCTGATTACCCAGATCGTGCGTTCTATGTGTGTTATGGGTGTTTTAGCGGAATCGGAGCTCGCGGAAGACGTATCCTGTAACTTTTTCTTCCTTTTTTACTCAGTATACAGAAAAATTCTTGACCTTTATTGCGATATTAGTCATTATCCCAGAAAAACTTTTTTTCTGTGTAGCGGCTGTAAAGAATGGCCCCAAATTAATAATTTTGGGGTGAAAATTGTATCTTTTTATGGTTTTTACCAAAAATAATATTTCTACAGAAAATGTCAAATGAGTCTGTCGGACAGCGACAAGGCACCCTTTCCTATCGGAGACATTGAACTGTCCGAAAAACGATGTTTTGAGAAGCGCTAGCGCTTTTCTCAGAGACAGTCAAACCGGCCCCGAATCGTGAAAAAAACCAAACCGACATCTCAAGGAAACACTGCATGATGGGTTGGCAGATAAGTGGAGATTATGAAACACTGCATGATGGGTAGGCAGATGAGTGGAGGTTAGGAAGCACTGCATGATGGGTAGGCGGGTGGGAGGAGGTACAGTCGAACCGCAGGTCATTCTAACAATTTTGAACGCCTTATTCTTTTAGATACGGCGTGCGCAGCGTCCCGAGTAGACGCAGTGGCATGGGTGTAAACAACTTTCAATAGTTTATTGTCAGGCACCAATACCCATAAGGACAGACAATTAGACGATACATTTAAAAACAACAACAATCCAGTACATAAAATCAAAAGGCAGGAAGGATTTACACTCGTGCACGTGGTCTGTGTACTTGACCGTAGCTCTTCCAGAACATACTTGTAGTAATAGCATCGATAACACAACTGTCTGTGTGCAAGAAAAAGACCCCAGATCTGTATAATGTTGGAACTTTTTCACATCTGCCGGTAGTGCTCACTACAACCATGCAGATATTCCGTTCATTGCAAACTGATAGCGGACGCTGTGGCTTACGAAACATTAGCGTTTTTTGGTCCGTTGTTTGTGCTTGCCATGTCTATTTTAAAGTTCACCTTGATCCCATTAGTTAACCCAACAGTGTGATAGTCTATTTCTTCACCTTTAAATTGATTTTAAAGTTCCTGGTTGTTAATTTGTGGAGAAACGGGTTTTTCCAAAAATTATGTAATTACAATAACAACGTGTAAAATTTTCTGACGTCTTTCCTTGAATGAGAAACCGCACACACTGACCTCACAAGACTTGACAAAACTTATAGTGTATTGGTATTGTTATACTTGCACATATGAATCCAACTTATTTCGGTTTCTAGATAATGTCCGTCTCACTTGAAAGGATTTCATAACATCTATGATTGTGTCGGCAAGACCTAAGCCGTATGAAAGTGTTATGAACTCCTGCAACCTGACATCCCGAGGATTTGATGGAACCAAATAAACTCTTAACAAATATATATCGTTTTTGTCCTGTCAACTACGGCAGGTTATGTGCAAAAGATAACATTTCCGGCTCCACGAAGCGCCAGTAACTACGCCAAGCTGGGGACAACATTGGATCAGGACTTGGGAAGTTTTACTTTATGTCTGCAAATGCGCACCGACATGAGATCCACGACTAAAGCAGGTCTGGTCAGCTATGCTGTACAAGGACAAGGACAAGCCAATGAGCTACTCGTTTTTACTAATGGAGGGAGCGAATTCCATGTAAGTAGTCAATCACAAACCCCTGCTATCTAACTCCCCTCTCATATTGTATTTGTCAACACTAATCTAGCATCATATGCTGTAATTTCAAAGATAACAGCCAGTGGTCATGAAATATATTTTCTCACATTTATATATATTTTCCAGTATTGGGTTGGAGGTAAGCGGATTGCCTTTGGTGCCTTGCCTGTTTGGGACGGCGAGAGGCATGAAGTATGTGTCACCTGGCGCAGCACCGGTGGAGCCTGGCAGGTCTACACTGACGGCGTTCTTCAGGATTCCGGCTGGGGGCTGAACGTAGGAGGAAAAGTGCGCAGTGGTGGGACATGGATCCTTGGACAGGATCAAGACACAGTTGGGGGAGGGTTCGACCCGAATCAAGCGTTCAGCGGAGAACTGTCACAGGTGAACCTCTGGGACCGCGTGCTGACTGCAGCTGAGATAGGGACAGACGTCTGTGGTCAACATGGCAACGTGATTGACTGGGAAACCACTGCCATCAATGTTTTTGGACGGGCCACTAGTGCTAAATATCGCTGCAGTAAGTACCGTACCCAACTTATTACCTTTGCCAAGAAGGTTTATGTTTTCGGTTGCCATGGTGTAGTGGCTATGCTGTGGGTCTGTATGTATGTCAACAGCACTACAAGGCACTTTAAGGAACGCCAAGACAAGTTTGGAGAGGGTTAAACTTATTCAATTGCAAGGTACTTAAGGTTTGGAGCGGGGTGACGCTTATTCAAGGAAACACTGCATGCTGGGAAGGCAGGTGGGTGGAGGTTAGGAAACACTGCATGATGGAAAGGCAGGTGAGTGTAGGTACAGTCAAACCGCAGATGATTGTAGAACGCCTTATGCTCTTAGATACGACGTGCGCTGCGTCAGGATTTGACGCTGTTGCATAGGTGGCAACTGTCTGTTGTTCAATAAAACTGACCTCAGACCTGCATAATGTTTATGCGTTTTCACACCTGCCAGTTTTGCCCACTACAACTCTGTAGGTATCTCGTGCATTGCAAAGTGACAGCGAACGCTGTGGCTTTGAAAACACGTCATTTTGTGTTAATTTATCTGTGTTGATCTTTTGATACAGTTCACTTTGATCACATTAATTAACCTCACAGAGTGATAGGCCTTTTCCTGACGACTTGAAATTGATACCAAAGTCCCCGGGTTAATTTCATGAGCAAAGGGAATTTATATAACAACATGTCAAATTTTCCGGCGTCTTTTTTCCAATGAGAAACTGCACACACTGACATTTCTCTATACTTGACAAAACCCAGACAAAGTACTTGCACAGGAATCAAACTTGTTCCTGCTTCTGGATGATACCCGTCCTATTCCAAACGGTTTCATAAAAGAGACGGCAAGACCTGATCCCTTACTTTTATGAACTCCTGCAACCTGACATTCAGAGGAAAGTATTTGATGGAACTGAATAAACTCTTAACAAAGATGCATCGTTTTTATTTCAACTACGGCAGGTTATCTGCAAAAGATAACCTTTCCGGCTCCACGAAGCGCCAGTAACTACGCCAAGCTGGGGACAACATTGGATCAGGACTTGGGAAGTTTTACTTTATGTCTGCAAATGCGCACCGACATGAGATCCACGACTAAAGCAGGTCTGGTCAGCTATGCTGTACAAGGACAAGCCAATGAGCTACTCGTCTTTACTAATGGAGGGAGCGAATTCCATGTAAGTAGTCAATCACAAACCCCTGCTATCTAACTCCCCACTCATATTTTATTTGTCAACACTTATCTAGCATCATATGCTGTATTTTCAAAGATAACAGTTAATTCCCATGAAATATATTTTCCAGTATTGGGTTGGAGGTAAGCGGATTGCCTTTGGTGCCTTGCCTGTTTGGGACGGCGAGAGGCATGAAGTATGTGTCACCTGGCGCAGCACCGGTGGGGCCTGGCAGGTCTACACTGACGGCGTTCTTCAGGCTTCAGGCACGGGGCTGAAAGCAGGAGGAAAAGTGCGCAGTGGTGGGACATGGATCCTTGGACAGGAGCAAGACACAGTTGGGGGAGGGTTCGACCCGAATCAAGCGTTCAGCGGAGAACTGTCACAGGTGAACCTCTGGGACCGCGTGCTGACTGCAGCTGAGATCGGGACAGACGTCTGTGGTCAACATGGCAACGTGATTGACTGGGAAACCACTGACATCAATGTTTTTGGACGGGCCACTAGTGCTAAATATCGCTGCCGTAAGTACCGTACCCAACTTATTACCTTTGCCAAGAAGGTTTATGTTTTCAGTTGCCATGGTGTAGTGGCTATGCTGTGGGTCTGTATGTATGTCAACAGCACTACAAGGCACTTTACACTACAAGGTGCATAAATGTGAAAATTATGTGAATTTTCTGGAAAATTCTATGAAAATGTGATATGATGTGATATTATGTGAAACATTTTGAGGTTCAATAGCATCACATTTTATCATATAAGTTGACATATAATCACATAAAATAACATTCACGTCACATTTCTGAGGGGAGGCACAGAAATTGAGCTTTATGTGAAAAAAGTGTTATAAGTTTACATCACATTTTTTCACATTTCCCCAAAACGGTCTTAAAGAATCACATTCTGAAATGTAAAAATATGTTACCTAATGTTACATTGGTTGTGCAGCCATTATGTGAAATAATGTGACTGTCGATACACGTCTCGACCGGCTATACTTATGTGATTTTTATGTGAAAAGGGCTCTTGATGAAAATGTGAAATAATGTTAAATTGAATCACATTCTATGAAACGTGACTTCATGTTAAACTTATGTGAAATGCGGCCAGCTACCAAATGTGAAAACATGTGAAGACAACTGGCATGCTGAGAAATGTGAATTTAATGTGATGTTCACAAACTTGCAAGATGTGAAAAAATGTGACAGGATATCACATTTTTTATATGTGAAACTAATGTGATTTCCACTTATATAAGATATGAAGTAATGTGATTTGGCAGGCTATGTAAAGGTAAGTGTGCTAAAGTTGATGTATAAAGCCCCTATTTTATAACATTTGCCTCCTGGCAACAAGCCGACCGACGAATACTTATGTACAACTTTAAAGGGCAGTCCACTCCAGAAGCGAGTGTTATTTTCTGACTTCACACGTTCAATAAAAAAGCTGCCTTTTTTATTCCACACCGCTCTTCTCCCTTTTATGGGCTAGATATTTGTGGAAATTCTTACAATATTCGTTTTATTAAAGCTATACAAAGCCTTGGGCAAAGTCATTATCTATCGTTCAGTCAAAACAAAAGGTGTGGACCCCTCCCCTCGCGCGCGACTGCTATGTTACTGATTATCTAACTTACAAGTGAAAGCACCGAATTTCATGACCATGCACTTATGGTCGTCCGTTGTGTATCACTTCCAGCTCTTCCTTTGTGTACCACCAAACAGTTGAGATTTAAGAAGTTACTGATCTACTAATTAAACCTTACCGACCCAGTTTGTAAAACCGTCCTGTTCAAAATATTTTGTGTAAGCATTACGGCCAACTAAAATTAGAAATTCTCGTCAGTACTATTTTAAAAAGCCAAATTGATATGTCAACAAGTGACCCTACTGGATAGACAACAAAGGAAATAGTGAACCAGTTATCATGGGAATAGTTGTGTTTGTGCCGAGGTCAGATTTAACTCAATGGAGGACTCTCGTCCTTATTGATTTGCTTAATAGCAATTACAAGCGAAAGGCACACAAGCCAGCAATGAAATCAACAAGAACGTGCTTTATATTTAAGCAGAAGCGGACATACACTGGAGTTTGGAATAAATTTTTTTCTAACATGGACATGCTAAACGCCTCTAAGAAAGCTAATGGATCAAGTACATGTATATGGACAGGCGTCACTAATATGGGAAATGAGGTCAAACTAGTCATGTACGTACTCGGGATCGA
>NC_049983.1:28696560-28698617 GCF_000003815.2 Branchiostoma floridae
ACCAGCGAGCGGAGCGTGATTTTTCTAGGAAGGAGAGCTAGTCAAGCGCTGATGGGGGCGTTTTATGAGCGCAGCGGGTGGACATTGTCTGGTGGCTCGGCTTGAGTGCCAGTTTGCTTGTGTGGCACCACTGTGTACTAGTGTGACACTTTTATATGTATACATCCTGACTTATTGTGACCTGTACTTAGCTCGGTTGGGCAAAATTGTACAATAAAGGTCTTCATTCAATTATCAGTAAAGTATCTCCTCTCTGTTGCAGCCAACAACAAAAATTCCGAGGCCTATTGTCCATGGTCAACCTGGGTGTTCGGGGCGTCATAAAGACAATAGCAAAAAATTAACACACAAAAATGTATGCAACAGCAGGTGCCGGAACAAACAATGGCGGTAATTTGTCTAAACAAATCGTAATCCAAAACCGGCAAGATTTGTTTCCGACTCATTCCGTGTAAGAAACACAAAGAAATCCGTAATAATAATTTCAGTTCATCAATACAAAAACAGTGAAGTTTCTAAATGCCTTTAAATCAATGTGACGACAACACATAGAGGAACATAGTATCTTAGATCGAGGGCGTTATGTAAGACATAAGTGAGTTGGTGAGGTGGCCTTTTAGAAACAAGTTCCACTTCCACGGATCAGAAAAGGAAAACTCTCGAGCTCCTGCCGATTTTGACTTTCACTATGTTGGATATTATTTGCACACGTATTACTAAAGTTATGCTGTATCCCCTAATTTGAACTAAATGAGGCTGTAGAACATTGGAAAGTCTTGTTTAAGGATTACAAGACATAGGATTCTGGTCTAGCATTATTATTACTGACAGGTAACTTGTGTTTGAAGTGTTTCAATGCAGTCCTGATAGACGTTACCTGAAAAGATGGCCAACGGCAAAATGGATAGATTCTTGTTGTTTTCTAAAGTTAGAAATGCTGTAGAACATTGACAAGTCCTGTTTTAAGATTGTAAGACATATGGGATTCTGGTCTAGCATTATTAATACCTACGGGTAACTTGTACAGCTTTGAAGGGTCGCCCAAACAGGAAGGTTGACCACGCATTTTGGAGTGTTCCAATGCAGGCCTGATAGACTTTACACTAAACTGTGCATGTGGCAAACGGGAAAATGGATGGATTCTTGTTGTTTTTCAAAGTTAGGAATGCGGCAGAGCCTTGAAAAATCTTGTTTTGATGTTATAAGATATTTAGGATTCTGGTCTAGCATTATTGACTACGGGCAACTTGTGCAGCTTTGAAGGTACGCCCGAATAGGAAAGTTGACCACACATTTTAGACTGTTCCAATGCAGGCCTGATAGACTTTATCCGAAACGATGGCCGACGGGGAAATGGATGGATTCTTGTTGTTTTCTTAAGTTAGGAATGCTGTAGAACATTGACAAGTCCTGTTTTGTTGTTATAAGACATATGAGATTCTGGTCTAGCATTATTACCTACGGGTAACTTGTGCAGCTTTAAAAGCACACCCGAACATGAATGTTGACCACGCATTTTGGAGTGTTTCAATGCAGAACTAACGAACTTTACCCTAAATTGTAGCCGACGGGAAAATGGATGGATTCTTGTTGTTCTCTAAAGTAAGGAATGTTGTAAAACACTGAAAATACCTGTTTTAAGATTATTAGACATATAGCATTCTGGTCTATCATTATTTACGGGTAACTTGTACAGCTTTGAAGGGACGCCTAAACAGAAATGTTGATCTCGCATTTTTAGGTGTTTCAATGCAGGCCTGATAGACTTTACCCAAACCGTGGCCAACGGGAAAATGAATAGATTCTTGTCGTTTTCTAAAGTTAGGAATGCTGTAGAGACTTGAAAAGTCCTGTTTTGATGTTATAAGATATATAGGATTCTGGTCTAGCATTATTGACTACGGTTAACTTATACAGGTTTGAAGGGACGCCCAAACAGGAATGTTAACCACAAACTTTGAAGTGTTTCAATGCATGACTAATAGACTTTACCCTAAATTGTGGCCAACGGGAAAATGGATGGATTCTTGTTGTTTTCTAAGTAAGGAATGTGCAAA
>NC_049983.1:28714614-28746333 GCF_000003815.2 Branchiostoma floridae
AGTGTCTTGTTTCAGTTTCTCTCGTTGTGCTGCCACGGCTCTTCTGATGTGTGGGGGATCTCTAGTTCCCACATTTACCATTTACTCAAACATTTATTGTTGTCTCATAGATATGGTAGAAGACTGCATTATCTGCCTGTAAATATAAGTTTTATACCAACGTTTATACTCATCATGTTACTGGGTATCAAAGTATTTCCAGAAAGTAAATCCACCAGGAGTCTATTTCGCACCCTTACGTCTGAACACCCTGGAAGAATTGCAAAGGAAATGGCTTATGCAGTTCAATCCTGATAAGTGCTATATCATACACATAACGAACAAACGCACACCAAATGTGTCTCATTACCAGTTTTGTGGTCAGACATTAGAAACCACAAAAAAACAACCACACCTAGGTGTTACGTTAACAACTGGGCTGAAGTGGGGTGTCCATGTTAATGAAATAATAACCTAGGCTAAGCAGACATTGGGAGTGATCAAACGCAACTTGTGGGCATGCCCAGCCAGGGTAGAATGACTTGCATACACGTCACTAGTAAGACCTAACCTTGAATATACCGCTACAGTATTGAACCCGTATACAAAGAAAGACAAAGATAAACTTGAAAGGGTACAGAACCAAGCTGCCCGATTCTGCACAAACAACTATAACAGGGATTCTAGTGTTACCAAAATGAAAACAGATTTGCAGTGGAAGTCACTTGAAGACAGAAGGAAAATGTCCAGACTTTGCATGATGTACAAAATGACCAATAAACTGGTGGACGTACCGACTGATAAGTATCTAATACCGGCTGAACAAAGAACAAGAAACAGCAGTGACTTCAAGTACCAGAGTTACCAACCTAGAATTGATGTGTTCAAAAATTCGTACTTTCCCAGAACTATCGTAGAGTGGAATTCGTTATCACCAAGTACAGTAGGGACATCTTCTTTTGGTAGTTTTAAAGAACACTTGCAGATAGATGTGCAAAAGTTAGGTGTGACAGGTTGTTCGTTGTAACATAACCAACTGCTGCTGCGCCGCGTGCCTGCGAAGCTGGTGTGTTACGCTGAACGGCGGTTTTACCGGCTATTTACATATAGATACAGATACAGATACAGATGTTGTTCCGCACAAGTTGTCAATGAGTCATTTGGTGGCACATGTAGTGGTGCACGAGACCGCTAGATGTCGTTAATGTACCTGCACGATAAGCGACCTTGTGTACAACCGGTTTTTCAACTTAAAGTTTTATAGAAGGTCGGTTGCCGCCATGTTCCTTCTAACTGATCAATGTTTTTGGCAACTTGTGAAGTGTTGACTATGGATAGGTTATTTCCTTCGCCAGTTAGAGATTTACCATGTGCTCTGGACGACAAGCGATGCATGGATTATGGGTGACGTGTGGAGGTCATCTCCGACTTAGGAATACGTCCGGTGACTTGGACAGAAAACTTGCTTCAAGAGAGCAGAGAACAACAATGGTGCGTGTTGTAGTTCTTTACAATTGGTTCTATAAATGTGGAGGCTGGAATGTCTCTTTTAATTCAGCTGTGCTACAACAGAAGTTGACTGATGTATAGCATATCTAATGGGTTAAAGTTTGAGCGTTAGTCCCTTGTTTTATGTGTGATGTAGCTGTTCTATTCTAGTTCCCTGAAGGGGAAATCTTACATCAAACCTTCACTTGGTACATTATACAGCCCTAACCTGGCTGGAGATTTTCTTCTAGACACGACCATTTTGGAACCTCTGTGTGTGGACTGCTTACTAGTCTTTACCGGAGCACGTCTTTTCAATACGGATGTGTTTGGTACATTCTGTGGATGAGCTTTTAAACAGCCTGTGTTCGAATGTTCATGAGATGTCAAATGATAAACAACATTTAGCTGATCTGGCCTAACCATTTACAACTGTTCTAATATATTTACCTTATTGTCTGAAATTGAAGAACATTGTTTAAAAATGGGATCCAATTTCCTTCCAAAGGCGAACTTCTATATATAAAATGTTCCCTGCTGATATTTCGCTGGTAAGAAAACAAATCTGTTAACGAGCAAGTTTCCAGGTGATCGAACATCATCGCTTCGCAAACAGCTGCCGACAGGTCGGATAACTCCGTGACCTTTTCACGCATGAATAGATCGCAGCAGACATTTTACCGCCTCCAAACTGTGAGATCGGTTGGAGGCCTGTCTAACTGCCACTTGTGTAAAAAATTTGTGGCACCTAGGGATCCTAAAGGAATTTTAGAAACTGATTTAAGAAGAAAGGTGTCTGTAACAAGGGTGTGCAACATTTCAAGGAAACTACACTCAGCACAAAAAGTTTGGAATATCAACTTCGGTTGATCATATTTCTGTTGTTTCTGCATCAATTTCAATATATTATATATCAATAGAAAGCTTGCATGATTTTCGTTCCAATGGTATGAAACTCATTATCATTGTTAACTCATGGAACATACACTAGGCCTGCTAACGTGAGTGGGTCACGAAAAAAAAGTGCCCAAATCCCCCCGTTTTTGTTCAAAACTGTATCGTCCGGTTGTTATGGCCGCGGGTGACAATGATTCAATCATTCCCTTTTTCACCTAACGTTTGGTATACAGAACATCTAAGTTTCTTTTTGGCATATCTGAGTAGAGTATTTTATGAGTGTAAATTCATGGAACGAGCACCAGGCCTGCTTACGTAAAGGGGGTCCTAAAGATAAAGTGTCAAAATTACCCTTCTAAAGAGTAAAGTCAATCACTCCATTCTGCTCATTTTCTTCCGTCGGTATTGACTTGTGAATGAAGGCAAGTTGAATAAACAGGACATGTCAATCAAAGCTACTGTTACTCTTTATTCAAGCAAAAAATCTGAACCATGGCAAAAGGTGATCAATCGAGTGCTAGCCATAAGCCATAGGAAGGCTATTCCCTAAGACTGTACTCCAGCATCCAATGGTCCTTTCTCTGTGTGGACTGCAGCTGGTGTTGTCATCTTGCAGAATGGCATTTGGTCCAATATTGAAGAGGTAGGATTTTGCTACTGGATGGAGGATGGTGTCCCTATATCTCACCACATTGAAGTTGCCTGGAATGATGACGAGTCTTGTTTTTCCTATGGCGGTTATACCGCCCTACACCATGACGCTGCCTCCACCACCAAATGCCAAAAGTTACTCTTGTCGTGTCAGCGTGCGGTTCTCCTTGCCGCATCCGCGCTTTGATTTGTACATCCGACTATCGAAGGGGCAGATATACTCTACTCTAAGCGTGCTAAAACCTTGTATGTTCCGTATACCAAGTGTGAGGTGAAAAAATGATTGATTGAACCAGTGACACACGCGCCAATATCAACAGTACGGTACAATGTTGAACAGAAGCAGGGGAATTTGGGCACTTTTTTTTCGTGACCCACTCATGTAAGCAGGCCTTGTGCTCGTTTAATCTGTTTACCATCATGATAATTTGATACCATAGGAAAGAAAATCACACAAGCTTTGTATTGATATATAATACATTGAAATTGATCCATAAATAACGGAAATATGATATACCAAAGTTGATATTCCAAACTTTTTGTGCCGAGTGTAGAAACAGGCAAAGCACCCACTACCCGAGTGGGTTCTTTCGTGAAAGTTTTCCAACCTTGTGATCATACGTTAACCATTATTGAAAGTGTTTCTCTCAGGCGTTATGGCACAGAAACGGACACTCACATTACGCACCCACCTTATAAATCTAGTTTCAAAGTCGGTGTGGAAATTATTCCTTATGGTGTATAAATGTGACGTTTGCGGGGATTTTACACTTATATGCAATAAGATATAGTACGTACATACGTAACAAATTTGCAATACTACCTTGGAGTCAGACGGGTCGTAGCAATGTAGCAGTTATAGAAGAGTTGAATAGACGCACACTAAAATAGCTCGACAACGTGAGAAAACATTTTGTAAACTAATGAGAATCATTAGACTTTCGTTGAAAGTGTCTAAAGTTGTTGAAATAGATACAAAGGAAAATGTTAAACGTTATTGTATAAACCTGATAAGATTGACATGAAATCCTTGGAAAGTTTGGGTTAAACAGATTTTATTTTTCTTCAGGGCGTCAGGAGCATGGTACGATCAAGTAGTTGGTAAAAGTGAGATTTATGAAAGTCTTTAAAAAGGAAGAAAAAGCAGGCAATTTAATCATAGGAAAACAAGGTTGCAACTAAATAGATAATATTGCACTATCAAAGAATAATTTTCAACAGAAACTTTCATACGGACGACATGCTTTGAGGTAACAAAAGACCATTTTTCTCTTTTTTAGGATGTCCAAAGTCAGAAAATGCAATATAAATGGTGATTTTGGAATATTCAGCATATCTTGTAGATACTTGTTAGCCCAAGGAAGTTACTAACCACAAATCTCCCACCATTTTCTACGTGGCATAAGGTATCATAAAGCTGACCAAGGAGTTTATCCGGCCAACCTAATCTCCGGATAAACTTCAGGGCCCACAAGAGCCAGCTCTTCGGCACGAACTGTAACATACCCCGAGGAAATTCTGCCTCAGCCCCGCCTCCACCCCGAAGGCCCTCTTAGTTGGAATCAGTCAGGCGAAATCACCGGGATGAGCTTAGCTGGCCGGCGGGGATAGAAGCTCACCCTGCCGAGGACTCCCCGTCTGGAACCCCGGGGAATGGCTAGAAGGCTTGGTTAGGTGATAGGGTGGGTTTTAAGTTGAAAACTAAATTTGTCCAGATTTTAGTTCGGCTTTCGGTTTCAATGGTTGAGGTGAATAAGTCTTCTCTGAATTCGTGTTTGTTAGTCGCATAAAATCAAACGCATCTGAAGTTTTGCTATATATGTGTCCATTATATCCGTGCGCGCGCGTGTGTGTCTGTGTGTATCTGTGTGTGTGTGATTATGTGTGTGTATGCGTGTGTTCATGTGTGTGTGTGTGTGCATGTGTGTTTGTGTGCATGCATGTGTGTATGTGTAAGTGTCTGTGCATGTCTGTGCATGTGTGTGCATGTGTGTGTGTGTGTTTGTGTGTGTGTGTGCATGTGTGTGCATGTGTGTGTCCGTGTCTGCGTCTGTGCGTTTCTGTGTGTCGCTGTGGTCCATCGGTGGCTAAACGAAAACATAAACTTCAATCACAATTGTACGAAAGTCAGAAAATTTCCCTCTTGGTTAGTAGGCGGGGACTGGGAGCTGATTTTAGAAAATATTGTTTTTCCTCAGGGAGTAACGTTTTTGTTTAGCCAGGGATAAACTTTTGTTGGAACACGCAGGCCGGGCTAATCATGCTGACCATTCCATGCTTAGGCCTAGGTCCCAATTCCCAACCCGGCCCGGCCAGGAAACTAAAAATATATCTCATGGTTTGTGAGATGTTGTGAAAATTTGATGGGTCAACTATTGTGTTGGAAAATATTACCTATACAAAAATATACTATACTATATACTATACTATACTGTATTGTACTATACCACACTATTATAATAGTATACTCTACTATACTAATTTCTATCGGTTCTATAATCGTAAATCAAGTAATGTCGAGTCAGTTTTCTCCCAAATCACATTTATTTAGAGAAGCATCGCGTCTCTTTAGTGCTGTTGGTTTGTGAGACTTGTAATAACATGACCTTGAATGTTTTCAACTAAAGAAATCCACGTTAAAAAAGATCTCACATGCTTGGTTGATTCTCGTTATGGTTCTAAAAGCGAATCTTTCACAACAATACCGACATTATCACACACGAGCACCATCTTAACTCCGTTCTTGTTCAGGACATCTCCCTTCTGCACACCTGGTTTTCAGCTCACCGAGCATTCGTATAGAACACTCGGGCCTGTATGTACCCGGGGTCCTTGGTTGCCGTCACTGTCATTCTTTGTGGCTTAGAAATATGACCCTAAGAATTACGTTAGATTTGCCCTGAACTCGATGTTTCAACACAAACCAACGTTAAGATGAAGGAGGCAAACTTTTGCTACCCAGTTTTAACCTTCATTACCCCGGACTCAATAAAGGAGTGTATTTTTGTATTCTTCAATGCGTGGTATTAAAAGGGCAACGCCTGACTCGTTTACAAAAGGCGTTAACATCTATCCAAGTCTCATCTTTATAAGGTAGTGTAGGGCTAACCTTGGTGCCACTCGATTTCCGCTGGGGCTCCTTGCCCTGGCTGCACCGATTTTCACGGCACAGAATGCAAGGAGCCCCGATAGAAGTTGGATGGTACGATGAAACTCACAGCCTGATGACATTCGTCGTAAAACTGTCTTACGGTTGCAAGCACGCCGTGCAGGTGTCGTACCAAAGTCATCTATTTTGTTACGGAAATGCTGTCTTAGACCCATACGGGCGGCTGGTTCTGTCACAGGCTGCTTATGATCCGCCGTAAGTCCGACGTCGAAGCTCTGGAATATCCGTAGTTTGAGAAAAGACGATCCTTGATAAAGCATGGATACAATTGGCAGCGCTGTCAGTCCTTGACATTCAACTAAAATTGGATGAAATCCCTGCAATTGAGTTGACTTGGCCTCGTGCTGCCCAATTAAAAACGCATGAAACAAGTAACGGCTAGGTGCGACCATCTATGGTTAAGTCGTCGCGTCTGGTGATGAAGATCTCTAAAGGGAAATGTCACTTCATAAGAACAAAGGCGAGGTGCTTAATTTAAAATTCTGCGAGCTCTACATTACGAGGAGGCATGACCCTAGCATAAAATTAGCACCGCTGTCAGTCCTTGACATTCAACTAAAATTGGATGAAATCCCTGCAATTGAGTTGACTTGGCCTCGTGCTGCCCAATTTCTCCCAAAAGGCGTTAGTTTCCTGCAGGTACCCATCTGTACACCTAGCTGGAGTGAGGAAGGCTGTGCCTTTCCTAAGGACATTGTATCGAACCCGGGACTTCTGGCTCTTCTAGGTTCAGATCCCAACAGAACCATTTACGCCACACAAGACGCCACCATATTATAAATTTGAAGATGCTATATTTGAGACGCGTAAGAATTCCAAGTGTCAGAATGCTCAGCTGCTGTTAGCAATTTTACAAAAAAAAGTTATGGGAAAAACAGAATGATCAAAAAGCGATAAAGCTAATGAGCTGCATATCCTCAGTCAATCAAAATGTCACAGATGCCCCTAACGAAATACCGATGCCCCAACTAAAGGACATCTACCTTTTGTTCCCTCCGACCTCGCTCAACGCCTACGCCCAGTTCTCACGCTCGACGCTGCGACCAAGTGGCTTTCTTTCCACACGAAACTCGTAGTTTCCCCAAAACCTTTAGACGCAGAACTGTTGAAATAAACAAACCGGGGAATGGCGTGCATGAGAAGTTCACCGGCTCTAAATGTACTTGTGGCCATTTGGGCCTTCTACGGTCGACCTTGGGTATTCCAACAAGTTAACATGTGCGTTGCTCAATCTCTCCCCTCCTCGAAACGTGCCATGTACCCAGGTACCCCCTATGACGCGTAGGGAGAGGTGCTTATTTTAAAAGGAGACTCCATCATAAAGCCCGCACCCGTCTGTAGATGACACAAAAAAACAACAATGGAAGCGGCCAAACCTCGGTCACATACATATCACCTGAGTACAGTTCGAGTTGCATCCATGATGCGTCTGTGATGATTCTTTAATTAGTCTAAGGGTTTGTGTGTGTATGTGCGTGTGTTAATGTGTGTATTTGTATATCTGTGTGTGTTTAAACCAGTGTGTCTGTGTGTGTGTGTGTGTGTGTGTGTGTGTAAATGTACATTGTGTGCGTGTGTGTGTGTGAGTGCCTATGTGGTGTTTGTGTGTATATTTATGTTTCTATGTATCTAAACTCGGCACAAAAAGTTTGGAATATAAACTCTGGCTGATCATATTTCCGTTGTTTTTGCATCAATTTTAATGTGTTATATATCAATAGAAAGCGTGTGTGATTTCCTTTTATATGGTATCAAACTCCTCATGATTTTAAATTCGTGAAAAGAGCACCAGGGTTACTTACGTCAGTGGGTCACGAAAAAAATGTGCCCAAATTTCAATTTTTGTGTTCAACTCTGTATCATCCTGCTTGTATGGGTGTAACAGCGCGTAGCGCTTGTTGTGGTGTATGTATGGCTGCCACAGGAAAAACAAGGTTGGCTATCATCCCAGACAAGACAACCTCAATACCGTGAGATACAGGGACACCATTCTCCATTCAGTATTCAGTCGCAATGTCTTAACCCTTCAATATGGGGTCGAATGACATTCTGTAAGATTACACTGCCCGTCCACAGTCTGCATTGATCCTTGCTCTGTGTGACGGTCTAACACATGCAGAATTGCATTTGGTCCCCCACACACGCTGACGAGGTATGACATTGCGACTGCATGGAAAATGGTGTCCCTGTATCTCACAGCATTGAGGTTGTCTTGTCTGGGATGAGGGTGAACTTCGTTTTTCCTGTGGCAGCCATACATACACCACACCATGACACTGCCTCCACCAAGCGCTACGCGCTGTTACGCTCTATCCGTGCGACAGTCAGCGTGGCATTCTCCTTGCCGCCTCCACACCTCGATTCGGTCATCAACAGCCAAAAGGGCACACATACTCTTCTCAAATGTTAAAGATGAACTTGGATGCTCTGTATACCAAAGATTACGTGAAAAAAAGGGTAAATTGAATCATTGACACCCACACCCATACCAGCAGGATGATACAGAGTTGAACACAAAAATTGAAATTTGGGCACTTTTTTTTCGTGACCCACTGACGTAAGTAGCCCTGGTGCTCGTTCCAAGAATTTATAGCCATAAGGAGTTTGATACCATATGAAAGGAAATCACACACGCTTTCTATTGATATATAACACATTAAAATTGATGCAGAAACAACGGAAATATGATCAGCCAAATTTAATATTCCAAACTTTTTGTGCCGAGTTTATATCTGTGTGTGTGCATGTGAATGTGTTTTGTGTGTGGTTATTTTCGTCTTTAATTATTACTTTAACTATACTGTACTAGTTTGTATTGGTTCTGTAATCATATATCACGGATTTCGTGGTCTACCATCAAATAATGTGGACAATTTGTCTCCAAAATTACTTTTGTTCGAAAAGGGGTTGTTTCTCTTTAGTACTCGTGTTTGTGAGAGCATTAAAGGGGACGATCTTTCCAAGTTTTTACCAAAGTTCTCACATGCTTGGTTGAGTCTAAGCTCGACCTAAGCTCGCCGAACTGTCTGGTTGCCGTCACTAACATTCTTTGTGACCATGAAAAAGGCGCCCTTGGGGTAACGTTCCTAGATCATTTTTGCTAGCTGTCATGAAGATGGTCCTTGAAGAGACGTTTTAACACAAACCACCGTTAAGGAGGGGCAAATCTTTTGCTAACTTTTTTTTCTGTTCTTCATAACCACCGAGGTTCCGTAGACATGTGTGCTTTTTCTGTATATTCTAATCGCTCATAAAACAAGTTAACGCTTCATTCGTTAGCTTAACGCTTTGAGATCTGTTCAAATCAAATCTTTGTGCCAATATAGTGTATGGCATATCATTGCCTACCTTTCATTTTAAATGCTTGTTTAGGACTGATGTACCAAATGTAGAGTGATGTTTTCCATATACTTGTTTTGGATGGCCAGGCCGCGCTCTATCAAAATAAGTCCTTATCTCGTACACCTGTATCTCTGACACCTGTATCGAACGTTTTCGCTTCACAGGTATGATATAAAAAGCCATATCACAAAGGCTTCGAAATTTTATTAGAACAGAATAATCGTAAATAATAAATGTAGTAAATTATTATCCGCAAAATCTGTTTAACTCAGCAAACAGTGGGAATGGCGTGCATAGGAAGTTGATCGGCTCTAGATGTTCTAATGGCCAGTTGGACCTTCTACGGTCAGCTGACTCCTTTTGTAAGGTAGCACCCCTTATTGTGGCCAATTTCTGCTGCTTCCGACCCTCGCGAGAGCCTGGTAGTGACTAGCAACTGCTACCGCGTATCTGCTTGAGGGAACAATGATGTCACTCGGACCTGTCATTTTTAGTAGTTGTGATGTATCGTTTTTGTGGGGGAGGAGATACTAGTATACCCAGAACACCACATCTGATTGTCGACGAATACTCGGATTCCGTGACTGCCTCGAAGTGTGATGTATCTGGCTCCTCGGAATTCCCGTCAACACGTGGGAGACAGGAAGGGGAGGAGACTTGCAGACAGGCTAGAAAAGAAGGTCTGGCCTGCAGCTTGCGTCAGACCGCGGAGAGAAACCAGCTCAGAGACGTCCCTGCACCGAAGTCTTCATCAACCGCCCCCGGACAGATAGTGCGTGCGCCGTCGGTGGGAAGGACCGACGCTTATCCGAGCAGCAACCGTTGCCAGCACGTCGGTTGCCAATCCCGCCAGGAAAGCCAAGCAACACACAACTGTGAGTAAAGACCGTGTACCGCGACGTCATATGTTTTCTATCGGCACTGTTTTCCGTGGTTATTTTCATTCTGTTCTTATATTTGAAGTTAATCGTGCTTATTCCTACTACTTTTGCTTCTCTCGTGGTTTAGCTACCCGCACTACGATTTTCTATCAAGACTTTGTTTTTCTTTTATTTGGTTTTACATCCTTCGGATCCAGTGAATATACAATGCAGAAACCAAATTTTATCTCAGATTTAAAAGTGTCCAATACATGTTTACTGTCTAGAGTACGTAGCCAGACACGGAAAACGCGATCCAAGATGGTCTGGCACTACAGAAAAGACGTAACTTGTTGACTTTCACGGTCACCGATTGGCTGTGGCCACATGGCGCTGTTTCCTCACGTACTGATCGGGAGAAAACGTATTTTAACTGTCTCCACGGCTGACGATAGCCAACTCTACGGTGGGTGGTGCCCTTAGCTTCACGCACCGACCGGGAGAATAGGTATTTCCACGGCTGACGATAACCTACCCTACGGTGCATATCACGGGGCCTTTCCTGGCGACGTGAACAAGTCGGGCCTTGGAGGTTTTTTTCTAGGCTGCCGCCGTCGTGTGTCGTCCTGTCACGAAAAAAGGCGAGCTCCGACGATTGCCACGACCCACACACCACTGTGGCCACGTTGCAGTCGCACAGAAGGCGCGGCGAGGTGTGAGATGCACGGCAGAGCGCGTCGCGGCTTGGTGTCCGCCAACCTTAGGACAGGAGGAGATCGCGGTTTCCAACGCTGACGGTCGGCTTTGCAGGACGCGTCATGGCTTTTTTCTTTTTTTTTCTATTTGCTTTTGGACAGACAAGGACAATATCGCACCGCACTCAAGTTTTTTAAATTCATATTAACAGTGCCACATACATGATACAGACAGAAGATAAATGTAGTCTTTTACCTCCCCGACCGAAGTCAGGTACCCATTTTTACCGATCAAACTCAAGACCTATAGATTCCGAGTCGAACGCTCTACCAGTTACGCCACGCCCGACGCGGCTTGTTGTCCCGCGTCGCGACTTGTTTTCCCGCCAACCCATAGCCATAGAGGACCTGACGACATGGTAGTCTTCACACGGGCGCGTCGCGACTCGTTGTCCCGCCAAACCATAGCCATAGAGGACCTGACGACATGGTAGTCTTCTCACGGACGCGTCGCGACTTGTTTTCCCGCCAACCCATAGCCATAGAGGACCTGACGACATGGTAGTCTTCACACGGGCGCGTCGCGACTTGTTTTCCCGCCAACCCATAGCCATAGAGGACCTGACGACATGGTAGTCTTCACACGGGCGCGTCGCCGCTTGTTTTCCCGCCAACCCATAGCCATAGAGGACCTGACGACATGGTAGTCTTCACACGGACGCGTCACCGCTCGTTGTCCCGCCAACCCATAGCCATAGAGGACCTGATGAGATGGTAGTCTTCACACGGGCGCGTCGCCGCTCGTTGTCCCGCCAACCCATAGCCATAGAGGACCCGGCGAGATGGAAGTCTTCACACGGGCGCGTCGCCGCTCGTTTTCCCGCCAACCCATAGCCATAGAGGACCTGATGAGATGGTAGTCTTCACACGGGCGCGTCGCCGCTCGTTGTCCCGCCAACCCATAGCCATAGAGGACCTGACGACATGGTAGTCTTCTCACGGGCGCGTCGCCGCTCGTTGTCCCGCCAACCCATAGCCATAGAGGACCTGACGAGATGGTAGTCTTCACACGGGCGCGTCGCGACTTGTTGTCCCGCCAACCCATAGCCATAGAGGACCTGACGACATGGTAGTCTTCACACGGGCGCGTCGCCGCTCGTTTTCCCACCAACCAATAGCCATAGAGGACCTGACGAGATGGTAGTCTTCACACGGGCGCGTCGCGACTTGTTGTCCCGCCAACCCATAGCCATAGAGGACCTGACGACATGGTAGTCTTCACACGGGCGCGTCGCCGCTCGTTTTCCCGCCAACCCATAGCCATAGAGGACCCGGCGAGATGGTAGTCTTCACACGGGCGCGTCGCCGCTCGTTTTCCCGCCAACCCATAGCCATAGGCCATAGAGGACCTGACGACATGGTAGTCTTCACACGGGCGCGTCGCCGCTCGTTGTCCCGCCAACCCATAGCCATAGAGGACCTGACTACATGGTAGTCTTCACACGGGCGCGTCGCGCTCGTTTCCCACCAACCCATAGCCATAGAGGACCCGGCGACATGGTAGTCTTCACACGGGCGCGTCGCCGCTCGTTGTCCCGCCAACCCATAGCCATAGAGGACCTGAAGACATGGTAGTCTTCACACGGACGCGTCACCGCTCGTTTTTCCGCCAACCCATAGCCATAGAGGACCTGGCGAGATGGAAGTCTTCTCACGGACGCGTCGCGGATTTTCATAAAAATTCTGTCTATTTGTATCTATTTGAGCAAAGGAGATGTTGGCCAAATAATTGGCCGTCGGCGTATTGAGATATAGTCAATGCTATTCTAAATGAGGCGCGTGATCGCTCCTGACCGGGTTTCGCGTCGTTAAGAGGCGACACCTGGTCGGGAGCAGTCCACGTGCTCTCATTAACCACCTGTACATCCTGACCTGTGCATAGAACCTTTTATACGCCTAGAGCCTTGTATTCTCATATCTTGGCCGATCTACGCCGGAGAGGTCGGAAGGAGGTAGCTGGAGACCTTTAGAGAAGCAGAGAGACATGGGCGGAAGTGACTTGAGGGTGTTTAATTTTAAGTTGATGGTATAAAAGTACTAAGAGGGTATGGAAAGACAGGCCCATGAAGCTGGGAACCAAAGGGAAATTCACAATGCGTCTGAACCTTGTGAGGTTTTGTACGGTTCAGAAACTTATCAAGCAGCATCAAGAGAAATAGCTTGACACCATCCTGAGATGGAGACAACACATCTTGAACTGGGAACATGGAACATGGAAAGGAATCCCGTCTATTGTTGCGTTCGTCAAGCGCGGGTGAAGTGGCTAGGCCTTGTTTGTGCCTACAGGAGTAGGATTCATTTGGAAAGACACTGGATCGCAGGGATTGGAAAACTGTGGTAGCCCGCATGAAAGGTAGCTGGGATGTGGCGTAGAAGAAGATGTTGGGTGAGTTCAGGGCGGCCCGCCGAACATTCGCTGATCCAGCCGCGGACAAGATGATTGGTGTAGCATATGTCAGGCCGTCCCCGTTGCCGGGGATGTGTTGTACGAGAGACGTGAGAGGGTTAACGTTTGGGGAAGTAAGGGCACTAAAACACCCGCCCACCCGCCCCTTTTACCGCTCTCTTCTCGTAGACCGTTCAGTGACCCTTCGGTCGACACTCCGGACTTTTTTGCCCATACCTCAACCTTCTCCCGGTGTCTCGCCTGAGGTCACTGCAGATAATGTACTATTCTTTTTAAATCTGGAATATGTGATTACTTTGTTAAGCTATCTTTATGTTGTCACATGTACGTACCAAACTAACATGTTACCAAATACTTTGTAACATGGTCATAGACCACCCTTGTATTCGGCTGTTGGTGCGCTTGCGTATTTGTCTAGTTACCATAACTCGATGAATCTTTATGGCAGTTGATATAACGATAGGTGTTGAAAAATCAAGAAAAATGATTAGATTATTGCCCCCTAGCGATGTCCGATGGTACTGTAAAAGACCGAGAAGGGGTTGTACTAATAGCTCCATGGAGCCAGCTCCATGGAGCCAGCTCCATGGAGCCAGCTCCATGGAGCTATTAGTACAACCCTGCTCCCAACCTACCAGCTCCATAAAGCCAGCTCTATGAACTTTGAATACATACAATTGGTTCACGTCACCTTCAAAAGAAATTTATATTTCGCTTTGAATACATACAGTTAGTTCATGTCATCATAGGAAAAATCTTAGTCAGCTATAGAGCCGCCCTTGTAAACGAAAAACAAGTTTCATGGAGCCAGCTCTATGAACTTTGAATGTATACAATTGGTTCTCGTCACCACAGGAAAAAATCTTTATATAGTCCGCTATGGGGCCGCCCTTGTAAACGAAAAACAAGTTTCATGGAGCCAGCTCTATGAACTTTGAATGTATACGATTGGTTCTCGTCACCACAGGAAAAATCTTAGTCCGCCATGGGGCCGCCCTTGTAAACGAAAAACAAGTTTCATGGAGCCAGCTCTATGAACTTTGAATGTATACAATTGGTTCTCGTCACCACAGGAAAAAATCTTTATATAGTCCGCCATGGGGCCGCCCTTGTAAACGAAAAACAAGTTTCATGGAGCCAGCTCTACGAACTTTGAATGTATACATTTGGTTCTCGTCACCACAGGAAAAAAATATTTATATAGTCCGCTATGGGGCTATGGGGCCGCCCTTATAAACGAAAAACAAGTTTCATGGAGCCAGCTCTATGAACTTTGAATGTATACAATTGGTTCTCGTCACCACAGGAAAAAATATTCATATAGTCTGCTTTGGGGCCGCCATTGTAAACGAAAAATAAGTTTCATGGAGCCAGCTCTATGAACTTTGAATGTATACAATTGGTTCTCGTCACCACAGGAAAAATCTTAGTCCGCTATGCAACATTCTTCGTAGAGGTGGGTCATATCCATACATGTTTTTTATTGTTTGTTTTTCCGGCACTAGCATTGTCTGCCCGGGCCCCCTCCGGTATCAGTCGGTGAGCTGCTAGTTACAGGCTGTGACAAGCCACGGTGGGAGTTTCACGGTGGGCAAGCCGTAAAACGCTTTGTACCGATTAGCAGGGAGGTGTCGCATTCCTCAGTACACGGTCCCGTAAACAATACCCTCCAAGCAGAGGTTGGGTTTGGAGATGAATTTGAAGTCTTTTTATTCATTTTTGTCGGACTTTCTAATTTCTTGTATGGATACGTATTTATCCAACTTATAAACCTGCCATGGGGGACAAAGTGCTCACAAACTGGTGGTACGACCTATTCTATATTGTGTATTACTTTTGACAAAACGTCCAAAGCCAAAGCGCAGATAATATATTATGTACTGACGGCAAACTGGCCACTGGTTTGGGGAATGAACCATTGACAATTTACTATCTGATTTTAGATAAGAACGTTAACCTGGTAATGTTAGCTCTATATCGGCGGTCTTGTGACAGCACAAAGTAAAATGCTACATTTCACAAAGGCGCCGCTTGCTTGGGTCGTTCTATCGTACTAGGGGGTATTTTTTTACTGTCTGTTTTTCGTTTAACAATAATGTCAACACTAGCAGTCGATTCCCCTTAATTTTTTATTGTTCCCACATAAAGGTGCTATCTATTCCCATATTGTGTGTTTGGTGTGTGTTTGTGTGTGTGTGTGTGTTTGTGTGTGTGTGTGTGTGTATGTGTGTGTGTGTGCGCGCGCGCGTTTGGCAAGAAATCCCCCTGGAGTCGAATGTACCAGGCCTGAGTAAAAGTTCACAGGATCAGGGATATAATTTGCAGTCAAGTTTTCACGTGGGCTGTGAATATCATTCCTGTGTGTTCCCTGTTTGGACCGTCAGAGTTTTGCCGAAGTAAACTTTGTTTTCAAAATGTGAGAGTAACCCCAACCTGCCATGGGTTCTAAGCACATTTCGTATCCCCAGGATGGGAACCTTGATGAAAAGTTGTTGCTTCACAGTCGCTGTCTTCTTTGTGAGGATGGTGCGCCCATGAAGCAAAACAACTTGGAGGAGCACCTCAGAAAACAACATCTAAGACCGTGTGCGGGCTTGTTTGTTTGTTGTTTACAAGTATAGCAAACTACAAATTTCCCTTGAAGGTGACGTGAAACATGTATAGTATTCAAAGTGCGTGGAGGTGAAAGAATGCAGGCCGTGGCTCCAAGCAGTCCCTACGGTACCTTAGAGATAGTATCAAAGCTGGCAAAGGAGTATAGCCGGCCAAAGGGAGATAGCCGGCTATTCAAAAGGGCACCGGAGCCTTGCCAGCTTTGATACTATTTCGAAGGCACCGTAGGGTCTGCTTGGAGACTAGTCGTGGCTGTGCGGGCTTGTTTATTGTTTACAAGAACAGCGAACAAATTTCTCTTGAAGGTGACTGAAACATGTATAGTATTCAAAGTGCGTGGAGGTGAAAGAATGCAGGCCGTGGCTGTGCGGACTTGTTTATTGTTTACAAGAATAGCGAACTATCAATTTCTCATGAAGGTGTTGTGAAACATGTATAGTATTCAAAGTGCGTAGAGGTGAAAAAATGTACGCCGTGGCTGTGCGGACTTGTTTATTGTTTACAAGAATAGCTATATAGCGAACGATATATTTCTCTTGGAGGTGAAAAGCACAAAATCCCACCATCTTACAGAACGTGGGAGGTTCATTAATCACTGCCTTCAAAGAAGAAGTCAAACCCGACAATAGTATCCAATATCCATAGTATCTTGTAGTTGATTAGACACTAGTTTTAAGTATTATTCTATTTACTTCTCTTAGTTCCTGAGACTGTATATGCAATTAGCTTAGTTCTTGAGACTGTGTATGGAATTAGCCCTCGGGTATGATTTTGCAAATAAACAATCGTATTGTTTACAAGAATAGCTATATAGCGAACCATATATTTCTCTTGGAGGTGACGTGAAACATGTATAATATTCAAAGTGCGTAGAGGTGGAAGAATGTACGCCGTGGCTGTGCGGGCTTGTCTATTGTTTACAAGAATAGCTATATAGCGAACCATACATTTCTCTAGGAGGTGACGTGAAACATGTATAGTATTCAAAGTGCGTAGAGGTGGAAGAATGTGGGCCGTGGCTGTGCGTACCCTCCAAGCAGAGGTTGGTGGGAAACGAGCCATAGATTTCTCTTGGAGGTGACGTGAAACATGTATAGTATTCAAAGTGCGTAGAGGTGGAAGAATGTACGCCGTGGCTGTGCGGGCTTGTTTGTTGTTTACAAGAAATCGAACTCTAAATTTCTCTTGATGGTAAAATGAAACATGTCTATGTATTCCAAGTGCATAGAGGTGAAAGAATGTGGGCCGTGGCTGTGCAGGCTTTTTTATTGTTTACAAGAGTAGCAAACTATAAAATTCTATTGAAGGTGAAATGAAACCTGTCTATGTATTCGAAGAGGTGAAATAATGTGTTACCAAGGCGTCTCCATAGCGGACTATATTTTTTTCTTGATGTGACGTGAACCAATTTATGCATTCAAAGAAAACTATAAATTCTATTGAAGGTAACGTGAAACGTGGTTATGCATTCAAAGTGCGTGGAGCTGGCTCCATGGAGGTGGGAGGTTGGGCGCAGGGTTGTATTAATACCTCTATGGAGCTGGCTCCATGGAGCTGGCTCCATGGAGGTATTAGTACAACCCCTATTGAAAAGACCTTCCAGTTTTGATATGTGGCGTTCTTGGCAAGGTTCAGTACTGTATCGTCGGGAGTTTTGAAGATAGACAGTGCCTGAGCTCGTTTCACTCGCATTTCTTTGTTGATTTGCTTGTTCTGTAGACTTTAAAAACGCTATACGTAAATGTATTTGTATTTTTAGGACCAAATATTTGACAGGTCACTCAGCGAATTTTATCTGTTTTTTCTTTCTTACGTTTTGTATGGTTTTCTGTCCTTAAATGATACCTCGTACATCATATTGGATTTTGGTTTGCTCAACAGGGTTCGCTGGGCTCGCCCTCTAGTAGAGAAAAGTCTTTACAAATTGGAGAGTATTCCTCAGGTTTTGTACAAAATGGAATGTACCTTTTGTGAACCCACGGTGTAAAACATGGCTCAATCGTGTCACAAGTAATGGCGTCGTGTGCGGCATAACTGGTAGAGCGTTCGGCTCGGAATCTAGAGGTCCCGAGTTCGATACCCGCCGTGCCTCCGACGTTGTGCCCTTCACACGACCTTTCTTACTTCACCAGGTGTAGAAGTGGGTACCTGACTTCGTTCGGGGAGGTAAAAGAAATACAACATTTACCTTCTGTCTATACCGTGTATGTGGTACTGTTGATATAATTAACTAACTTGGTTGCAGTGCCGCATTGCCCTCGTCTGTCCATAAGCAAATAGACAAGAAAAAAAAATGTCACCAGTAGAAGACGCATTGCTGAGAACATGGCCTGCGGCGGAAGCTTATTGACCCATGATGTTTGGGGTTAAAAGTGGGGGCATGACATAAGGCTTTCTTTCAAAGAGGTCGGGACTTTTCGTATGAAAAGAGAACGTGGGCATGTTTTGTTGATATTTCTAGGATCACAGGGATTTGACGTGTCCCAGGGATATGTTATGTCGGCAGAATTCTGTTGAGTCCTGACATGTTTACTAGTTCGCGCGCGTGCGTACGCGTACCAGGATTTTGGTCCCCGGGCGCCTTGGGGCTGCTGGTTTGAAACACGACCGCCATTGTGGCCACATCTCCACCCGCGCACACTAAAGCAAGGCGCACGCTCGAACATGCAGGGCCCGTCACGGCCTCAGTAGACATGAAGTGGCTGAAGCAGGTCCTTGTCCCCTCCCAGGGTTGTGAAAACAAAGTCGGCACCATGTCATAAGAGGACGCTGTTTTATCCTCGCCAGGGTGTCTGCTTGTGTTCGTCTGTTGTCAGCATAGCTCGAGAAATCTTGATGACATTTGACATATCAGTGTTGGAAGAATGAAGAAATTATTAAATGATAAGTGTTCCGTGGTGCTGCAGCAGGACTTTCATTTTGCTTTCTCATGTTACGGACATGCCATTGTTAGAATGTTCCAAAGATAGGCTCATTCTTTGATAATGATTTACTTGAATGTTCTGTTGACTTCGTAAACTCTATACGCGAATGTAGAAGATTTGTTGCCTTCTAAATTATACCTTTACATCGTGAATAATACTCCAGTTGTAGGGTCACATAACCTCAAGTTCATTGGTCGTTCACCGTCTCGTGGAAAGAGAGCCTTTACAAATGAACGGAACTTATGTGTACCCACAGCGTAAAGCATGGTTCAGCCGTGTAGAAGAAGAAGACGCGTTGGTGAGAACATGCCCGGCGGCGAAAGCTTATTGACCCCCGATGTTTGCGGTTAAAAGCGGGGGCATGACATTAGACTTTTCTTTCAAAGAGGTCGGAGCCAAAAAGGGTGGGACATTTCGTACGGTGCATGTTTTGTTTTCATATTTCTAGAATCACAGGGATTTGACGATTTCTTGTGTCGGCAGAATTCTGTAGAGTCTTGACGACATGTTTACTAGTTCGCGCGCGTAGCTTTGTTGGGCCCCGGGCGCCTTATAATTAGGGCTGATGGTTTAAAAACGACGAGGCAGATGTTTCTGCACTGATGCAAAGTTTGAACCTTTTAAACTACTAGTTGCTAATGACCAAAACAACATGGTGGTGTACAGCGACTTCTCTCCAAGCAGATATTCCGCTCCGGATGTTTTTTGTTTACGTTTTGTTAGATGATGTTGTTATCTGGCTTTCTATTTTGTACCGTTTGCTTTATGGCTCGCACTTTTTGGATTACGCTCTGAGCTGGTTCACAATCTAAGAGAGATTCTCTGGAAACTGCAGCACTGGAAGCGTGTACTGAGCTGAAAATCCAGCAGCTTAAGGGTTAATTTGTCTTGCAAACACGTCTGTCAATCATGCTGCTTTTGCTGAATATTTTCCCAATCGCCTGTTGCTCACACCGCAGAACGCTTTGGTTAAGCGTGTAGAAGTAATTGTGACACTGTGTCGGGTAATAATCCCCCCTCCTGATGACTTTATTCCAGGTGAGAACACACGATGGGCCCACGAGTGGCCGTACCCGTGGGGCTGCTGGTTCTGCTCGCTATGGCTGCAGGCGGGACGGCTCAAGGTAAGATTTTTGTTTTAGATAATTTCATACTTTCTAACATAGTCAGCATTACTGTTTATGCAGCTTACAATTTTCAACAGCCAAGCCTAGGGAAACTATGATTATGATAGTGTTTCCGATTATGCTCCATGCCAAACGGCGATACGTGTTTTTAACTAGGCTTTGTGGAAGCCGACTGAAAACATGCCGTGGGTGGAGTTTAGGAAACAGTGCATGATGGGAAGGGGGTGAGTGGAGGTCAGGAAATCGCTAGTGCATGATGGGACGGCATTGGGTGGAGTTAAGGTTCCTGTTCGGAATTTCAAGTGACCAGATATCTAAATAGCCCCTAAGAATAAGACGCAAATCAGAGGTTGTCTCTATAGTTTTGGCTCTAGATTTTCCGGCTATCGCTTCTAAATTAGCAATGTATAATCTTTTATACTTCTCCAAATACTTGTTGTTCGTAGCATTTTATGGTGTCGGAGATTTGATCGTGCGGCGAACACTTCCAGGTATTAGTGCGCGCGATAGCGGTAAAGGGTTTCGTCGCCTGATTACCCAGATCGTGCGTTCTATATGCGTTTTGGGTGTTTTAGCGCCATCAGAGCTTGCGGAAAACGTATCGGATAACTTTTTGTTTCCATTTTACTCAGTATACAGAAGAAGTCTTGACCTTCATTGCCATATTAGTCGTTACCCCAGGAAAACTCATTTTTACCGTGTAGCGGCCTGTACAAAATGACCCCAAATTAGCAATTTTTGGATGAAAAGCTTATATTTTTTATGGTTTTTACCAAAAACAACATTTCTACAACAAATGTCAAGTGAGTCTGTTGGTCAGCGACAAGGGACCCATTTCTATCGGAAACATCAAATTGTCCGAAAAACGATGTTTTGAGAAGCGCCAGTGCTTTTCTCAGAGACAGTCAAATCGGGCCCGAATCGTAAGAAAAACTCCGAACCGGAACCATTAGGAAACACTGCATGATGGGAAGGCGGGTTAGTGGAGGTCAGGAAATCAGTAGTGCATGATGGGACGGCATTGGGTGGAGTTTAGGAAACACTGCATGATGGGAAGGCAGGTGGGTGGAGGTCAGGCAGGTTATTTCCAAAAGATCTCCGAGGATGAACTGAACTGAGTTACCTGACATCCAAGGAAAGTTTTTGATGAAACTGAATAAACTCTTAACAAAGAATTCTTTAAAAAGTATCATCTTTTCCTGTCATGCACGGCAGATAATTTGCAAAAGATAACCTTTCCGGCTCCACGAAGCGTCAGTAACTACGCCAGGCTGGGGACAACATTGGCTCAGGACTTGAGCAGTTTTACTTTATGTCTGCAAATGCGCACCGACATGAGTTCCACCAGCCATGCAGGTGTGGTCAGCTATGCTGTACAAGAAAATCACAATGAGCTACTCATCCTCAATAAAGGAAGGGGCATAAGCGAAGTAAGTTGTCAATCACAAACCTCTGTTAACTAAGTCACCACTTATCTTTTATTTTTCAATAATAGTTTAGCAATATATGGTGTAATTTCCGCAAGATAACTGCCAATGCCTTTAAAACATATTTTCCAGTTGTTCGTACAAGGAGGTAAAGGAGCTGACCTTGGTGCCTTGCCTGTTTGGGATGGTGAGTGGCATGCAGTATGTGCCACCTGGCGCAGCACCGATGGAGCCTGGCAGGTCTACACTGACGGCGTTCTTCAGGCTTCCGGCTCGGGGCTGAAGGTAGGAGGAAAAGTGCGCAGTGGTGGGACATGGATCCTTGCACAGGATCAAGAAACAGTTGGGGGAGGGTTCGACCCGAATCAAGCGTTCAGCGGAGAACTGTCACAGGTGAACCTCTGGGACCGCGTGCTGACTCCAGCTGAGGTGGGGCCAGACTCCTGTGGTCAACATGGCAACGTGATTGACTGGGCAACCACGAACATAGAGGTGTTTGGACTGGCCACTAGTGATGAATATATCTGCGGTAAGTACCGTACTCAACTTATTACCTTCGCCAAGAAGGTCATGTTTTCAGTCGCCATGGTGTAATGGCTATGCTGTGGGTCTGTATGTCTGTCAACGGCACTACAAAGGTACTTTAGAAACCGCTAAGACATCTATAATGTTGCAAATAAACTCACTCACTCACTCACTCACTCACCCACTCACTCACTCACTCACTCACCCACTAACTCACTCATTCACTCACTCACTCACTCACTCACTCACTCACTCACTCACTCACTCACCCACTCACTCACTCTCTAACTCATTCATATTTCTTTCCCGAGTATTAAATCATCCCTGTTTATCTGTGAAACATCATTTGAATCTTATCAAAGTTTCGTTTCTCTTTTCAACGAGCCAGTGGCTATTACAAAGGGCTAGTCCTGCTGACAGAGACAACGACAATACATCTTCTTAGTAAATTACCTCCATGTTATAACTTTTACGAAGTTTCATTGGATTATTCATCAGCGGCAATCTATCTATTCATTTATTTCTCTCTGTGTTCTTATACCAGGGTAAACTTCTATCAGTGACTAACAGTGCTTTTCATGGAGGTCCTGGATACGTATACAAATAATACATACAAACCTGTGCTCTTTGTATCCACAGATGTCGACGAATGTGCAGATGGCACAGACAACTGCCACGCCCAGGCAACCTGTACCAACACGGACGGTTCTTTTACATGTGATTGCACTGAAGGGTACAGTGGAAATGGAGTCAACTGTACTGGTAAGAACATTGAATTGGACAATATATTTAAAGAATACATGATTTTTATTGAGTAACGTATCAAAACTCAATACACCATTATAGCTTTACTCACATAGTAGCAAAGATGACATGACTGTGTTATTTGTATCCACAGATGTCGACGAATGCGTTACTACCTGCTTTTACCAAGATTTTCATTGGTCCATTTATTTTGTAATGTTACTACTACATGAGAGGTTGCTATTATACTAAATTATGTACGTAACATTATGATATATATTAGACTGCATCATTTCAATAGAGTAGTGTATCAAAACACTAAGTCCCATAGCATAGTTACAATGTAGCACAAGTGATGTGACTGTGCTGTTTAATTTGTATCCACAGATGTCGACGAATGTGCAGATGGCACACACAACTGCCACGCCCAGGCAACCTGTACCAACACGGACGGTTCCTTCATCTGTGAATGTACCAACGGTTACGGTGGAGATGGAGTCACGTGTGCTGGTAAGAGCGTTAGGGATTGTATTGTGCGTTTGTACTTGTTGCATTGCATGTATTACTTCCATTATATTCCATTTTAAAACGTTCACAAAGTCTCATAGGTTTATTTAGCACTGGAAACGTGTGTTGTTTGTATCCACAGATATCGACGAATGTGCGAATGGCACACACAACTGCCATGAGGACGCAACCTGTTCTAACACGGACGGGGGGTTCGACTGTACCTGTATCGAAGGTTACACCGGAGATGGGGTCACCTGCACAGGTATAAAATGCACTTTTCCTTATCGTTTGTCACCAGTCTGAAAAAACAGACATGCTTCTATTTGCATTATATATATATATATATATATATATTGCATATCATAATAGACCACACATCTAGCATATCATAATAGACGACACATCTAGCATATCATAATAGACGACACATCTAGCAAAACATAAAAAATTTGATCCTGAAAAAAGGCTGTGACTAATGAACCTTTCACATGGAAATAGAGAAAAAGTGTTGCTAGCATGTACAGACTGAGGGGCTAAATGCATTCCACTCTGTGTGTATAAATCACCTCGCAGGCTTGTCTGACCTAGTCTTCACGGATGTCGGGATGGACTACATGACCCTGTCCTGGACGGCGCCTGTTGACCTGAATATAACCCGGTACCGGCTGCGCTATCGTCACGCCGGGGCCTCGCACCGGGACCTGTCTCCCCCGCCCTCCCCGGGCGACACCGCGGCCACCGTGCCCGGACTGTGGGCAGACACGGAGTACACCTTCACCCTGACGGCGTTTGGAGATGGCGACCAGGAAGTTGGAGAGATCAGTGGGACAGAGACCACAGGTTTGTCGAAGATGGGGAATGAAGGGAGGCTTAGATCTCTCAATACAACTGACTTAAGGAATGCTATATTCTCCCTTCGTCCTAAAATGAAATTCATTTATCATCAATGGTTTGTTGACCTCCACCAAAGACGTGATTGTGCACATGTTAATGTGATGGACATTACATGTTCAGTGAGATTCATTGGATATATTTTCCAGCCGAGGTTATCGTGAACGTGGAGTGCCATCAGGACCACATGACCGTGTTGCGTACATCAGAAGCCCGAAGATAAAATCAAGCATTGGTAGCCAAAGGAGTTGAGAACATTGTGTAAGATTGTAAGGTAACTTGAAGACTTTATACAGTGTTTCTGACTTCAGATCTGGTCATTCAGACTATTTGTTTGCAGAACCTCCACCAAAGACGTGAATGTGCACGTGTTAATGCGATGGACATTACATGTTCAGTGAGATATATTGGATATATTTTCCAGCTGAGGTTATCGTGAACGTGGAGTGCCATGAGGACCACATGACCGTGACCTTCCCCAGAGCGGCGCTACCAGCGGTAGATGTGGACAACATGCACCTGCTGGACGCCAGCTGCGGCGCCACGGTTACAGACACGGAGGTGACTCTGCGGGCAGGTCTGCAGGACTGCGGGACCATTCAGGATGTGAGTAGACTTGTGGAAAATGGGGAATAGACACGGTCTACTGTCAGTAGATGTGAGTAGGCTTGTGGAAATGGAGAATAGACACGGTCTGCTGTCAGTAGGTGGGAGTAGACTTGTGGAAAATGGAGGATAGACACGGTCTACTGTCAGTAGATGTCAGTAGGCTTGTGAACAATGGAGAATAGACACGGTCTACTGTCAGTAGATGTCAGTAGGCTTGTGGACAATGGAGAATAGACACGGACTACTGTCAGTAGATGTCAGTAGGCTTGTGGACAATGGATAATAGACACGGACTACTGACAATAGACACGGTCTACTGTCAATAGATGTGAGTAGGGTGCTGGACAATGGGGTATGGACACGGTCTACTGTCAGTAGATGTGACGAGACCTGCGGGCAATGGAGGATAGACACGCGGAAAACGCAGTGTACGTAGATATAGGTGTCTGTAGATATAGATATGGCGAGCGATGATTGCTAAGGACATTGAGATCTCGTGTCTCAGGAGAGTCACACCTCGAGTACGTAAAAGAAGCCACCACACTTAGCGAAAAGAGTAGGGGACCTTCCCGGTGCAGAATCATTCCGGCCTCAATTGGCTAGGGTATCTTCCCAAGCAGCCTTACTGAGTCAGAAAGTTAAGCGTGCCTAAGCTTGATGTTTCTGACTTAGGAGAACATATTCTGATACAGTGAGTTAGTGCAGTATCCAGAAGTGGTTCATGTAGCCTTCAAGACACGGCTCATGAGAAAAATGGTAAGGCAAAAGTTGAAACAAAAAGGTAAAAAGTGGTCCATGTCTATGGCTGGAAATATCTTTCCAATAGCAATTCATTGCAAGAGCTTTCTGATTGTTAAGTAAGCTTCTTTGCATTTCTCCCTGTTTTTAGTCGTCAGAAGCTGACAAATTCATCTTCACCAACGAGGCCATCGCCAATCAGCTGACGTCTGACAACGGAGCCGTGAGAGGGACGCCCTTCAGCAAGAGGTTCCGGTGTGAGTTCCTCCGTCAGTACGTGGTCTCACAGGGGAGGGAGGTTCTCTACAACATCCCGTCTCCTCGGTAAGTTTCTCCGTCAGTACGTGGTCCCGTCTCCTCGGTAAGTTCCTCCGTCAGTACGTGGTCTCACAGGGGAGGGAGATCCTCTACAACATCCCGTCTCCTCGGTAAGTTTCTCCGTCAGTACGTGGTCCCGTCTCCTCGGCAAGTTCCTCCGTCAGTACGTGGTCTCACAGGACAGGGAGATCCTCTACAACATCCCGTCTCCTCGGTAAGTTCCTCCGTCAGTACGTGGTCTCACAGGACAGGGAGATCCTCTACAACATCCCGTCTCCTCGGTAAGTTCCTCCGTCAGTACGTGGTCTCACAGGGGAGGGAGATCCTCTACAACATCCCGTCTCCTCGGTAAGTTCCTCCGTTAGTACGTGGTCTCGCAGGGGAGGGAGATTCTCTACAACATCCCGTCTCCTCGGTAAGTTCCTCTTGTTTAGCAAGAAAATATTACAATGAATGCAGAGTTCTTGATCGAAATCTAGCCTCCAGCCAGTCCAGGTTCATCTTTACATCCATTCTGAATGTCTAATTAGCATGAAATTAATACTTTTTAATACTATATGGTTCTGTTTTAGTGTGCAAGTTGTGGACGCGGAAAACAGCTTCACCTTTGAGATGCACATGTTCACATCGTCAGACTTCACTGCAACATACAACTCAGACGACTACCCTGTGCAGGTCTGCTGTTGTTTCATTTTTTACTAATATCTGTCAAACTACTTGTCTTGTTATGGTTATATAAAAACTGTCATTGTCATCTGGTGTGCAAACCAGCAGGAAAGTCATTACTGCCGTTTCAGTTATGCTTGTCATTTATTGATATAACAATGTAACCACTTTCTTTGCCTAACTCGTCCCTCTCCCAATGTTCTGTGTCTTTTATTGTTTTCTCCTTTATTTGTGATTGAATAGGTGACCTCAGCCGACCGTCTGCACTTCGGATTGAGCGTGAACTCACCTTTGAACGACCTGGAGCTGTTCGCTCTCCGCTGCCTCGCCACGCCCAGTACCGACCCTGACGACTCTCCGAGCGTCAGCATCATCCAGGACGGGTACGTCACTGTTCACGTGATTATCTTACATCAAAGGTTGATTTGTTTCTTCGGACAAGACAAGAGTCCGGTGTTCTCAATTAAAACCTACTCCAGTAAAGAGGCTATCATGTTAAAAATTCGGTCAGTAAACCATTATTCTGTGGCGTTCAAGATGACTTCTCTCCTATAGGTGCCACATCAACACAACGCATCAGCCAGGCTGTTGCATGCTCATCATCATCATCATTTGTCATCCTCATGATGAGGTGGAACAAGTGAAGTTGCATGTTAGGCCAGGAAATCATTATTCTGTGGCGTTCACGATGACTTCTCTCCTAACGTTATAGGTGCCACATAAACAACGCATCAGCCAGGCTGTTGCATGTTAGGCCAGTAAATCATTATTCTGCGGCATTCACAGTCACTTCATTCCTGTAGGTGTGACGTCGACACCACGCTTCAGCTAGACACAGAACGGTCTAACGACATGGCCTTATACTACTCCATCCAGTCATTCACCTTCCCCAACATTGATGATCCCAGTCTGGTAAAATAGGCAGTCATTGGTCGGGTGGTGGCAGGGCTAGCTGCCAGCCAATAGGGAGGCATTGGTGGTGACAGGGCTAGCTGTCAGCCAATAGGGAGTCAGTGGTGGTGGCAGGGCTAGCTGTCAGCCAATAGGGAGTCATTGGTGGTGGCAGGGCTAGCTGTCAGCCTATAGGGAGTCAGTGGTGGTGGCAGGGCTAGCTGTCAGCCAATAGGGAGTCATTGGAGGTGGCAGGGCTAGCTGTCAGCCAATAGGGAGGCATTGGTCGGGTGGTGGCAGGGCTAGCTGTCAGCCAATAGGGAGGCATTGGTCGGGTGGTGGCAGGGCTAGCTGTCAGCCAATAGGGAGTCATTGGTGGTGGCAGGGCTAGCTGTCAGCCAATAGGGAGGCATTGGTCGGGTGGTGGCAGGGCTAGCTGTCAGCCAATAGGGAGTCATTGGTGGTGGCAGGGCTAGCTGTCAGCCAATAGGGAGTCAGTGGTGGTGGCAGGGCTAGCTGTCAGCCAATAGGGAGTCAGTGGTGCTGGCAGGGCTAGCTGTCAGCCAATAGGGAGTCATTGGTGGTGGCAGGGCTAGCTGTCAGCCAATAGGGAGGCATTGGTCGGGTGGTGGCAGGGCTAGCTGATTTCCATTATGTAAGGTGTTGATCCCGTAGATGTATTTTAGCTATCAGAGCCTAATCCTGCTCTTATTTTATTTTATTTGAGCTTCGGTAGCCATATCATGCCTCTGTTTCGGTGCTCTCAGAAAGGTGCGTGGGTTACCTTGAACAAGGAGGTTAAAAATCACCTTGCCTTGAATACGTTTGCCAGTTCCTAAAGATGTTGTCCTTCCCCCCCACGGCAGGTGTACATCCATTGCACCATGGTGGTCTGCTTCCAGAGCGACCCGGACTCGCGGTGCAGTCAGGGCTGCATCCCGTCCAGCCGGCGCAGGCGCGCTGTGCCCGACCTGAGCGGGGCCCGCGTCCGACGTGCCAGCGAAACGGACCACATAACAACCATCAGCCAGGGACCCTTCAAAGTGGAGAATGGACAAGAAGAAGGTAGGTATAGAATTTGTTTATCAGGAAAATGCCAAATAGTTACTCAAGTGCAATCACGAAGTTACCTCCTCACCCAGGGACGTTTTAAAGTGGAGAATGCACAAGAACAAGGTAGCTATAAAATTAGTTTTTCAAGAAAGTATGGCTCAGCGACTGAACCAAAATCGGATGTTCTGTGACTGTCAAGTCTGTAACAATGTTTTGTTTTTGCCAATGATTACCAACAGTAATATGTCATCTCATAGGCAAAGCTTGTAAGAGGTTTCTAGTTACATTATCATCTTTTCCATGATGGGGAAAGTCTAAGGTGCTAGCAGCCTTCTTACCTACATTCTTCTTTGCAGAGACTTGTTGCATGTTTTTTCCATGTCTGGCAAATGTACAAATACTACACACTAGTGCACTGTCAGGTAGCAGACAGTATGTAGTTATAATGACCATGATGTGTGTGTGTTTCCCCAGCCGCCCCCCTCCCCACTGTCGGCATCGCTGTGGGCACAGCTGCAGGAATAGCCGGAGTCCTGCTGGTGGTTGCTGCTGCCTTCCTGGTGAGGAAGAAACGCGGCCGTGGCGCCAAGGAGCAGGCCGAGGATCGTGTCGGTCAGTAGTCGATGTTCATGCACCTAACACAATCTGTTGTGAGACGCTTGTTAAAGACTCCTTGTTAATGTAGCAATAAGTAAGGCAACAGAAAAGTTTAGCTATTGAAAGCCATGCATGAGTCTTCGATTGTCCACGTGTCATCATTTAGCAATAGATTTTTTAAAAGTTTGTAGACAGATTCTGCCATTAAACTCTAACTTCCCCATACTAATAGTTGCAATGAGCATTCGGTCCTTTCCCTCATATTTCTCTTCTCTTAATTTGATACGTTTTTATTTGATATTGTTTTTATTTCAGGCTTTGACAACTATTCGTTTGAGCTCTGGGGAAAGGACAAGGCTGCCAGCGCCACCCCCAAACCCGAGTAGTCGGTTCTGGAGTGAGGCACGAAATGTCGGCATGAGCGTTGGACTTCAGACCAAATATCTCGCTCCCTTTCTCAATTTCTCTTTCTCAATACAATCTTTTCTTAACCTCAGTATCTCTCCCATTCTCAATCTCTCCTCTTTTTCAATCCATCTATCTCTCCCATTCTTAATCTCTTCTCTTCCTCAATCCATCAATCTCGCCCTTTCTCAATTTCTGTCCGTTTCTCAACATCTCTCCCTTTCTCAACATCTCTCCCTTTCTCAATCTCTAGTAGTGGTAATTAACTGTTACTGTTAGTAGTTCAGTGTTGTCAAGTCTCATCTCTCTTTTTCTCAATCTTTTGCCCTTTTTAATATTTCTCCATCCCTTTCTCAATCTTTCTTAACCCCCTTCTTCTTTCTCAATAACACTTCCTCCTTTTCCTAAATCTCCCACTCAATCACTCCAACTCTCTCTCTCTCTCTCTCTCTCTCTCTCTCCTACCACCCCCCCCCCCACTCTCACATACTCTTCTCACTTGGTCTTCATCCTTATCCCTGTGTCTTTCTTCATCATTCCTCCTTTTCAATCTTCTGAAGCTATTCTTCATTTCTTCGCATATATAGCCATATTATATAGATAGGAAAGCTGACAACAGTTTAAAGCCTAGGGAAATTTGGCATAATCAATTATAAAACCTAGCAGATTTTTTTCACATTAAGACTAAATTGACAAAAGTCCAGGAGCATGGAGCACAAAAATATCACTGGGCAAATTTCAGTTCTTCAAAGAACATACATTGGGCAAATAGCACAAAAATATCACTGGGCAAAATTCAGTTTCTTCAAAGAACATACATTGGGCAAATTTCTGGGCAAATTTCAGTTTTTTTAAAGAACATACATTGGGCAAATAGCACAAAAATATCATTAGGCAAAATTCAGTTTCTTCAAAGAACATACATTGGGCAATTTTTTTTTTTTTTTCAAAGAACAAAACATATAAAAGACCATTTGTAAGTTAATGTGTCTGGACTATTATTTCAATGCTGGATGCAAACGTGTTAGTATAGACACAGTTGGTTAGAAGGCGGAAAACTGTTGTCAGGTGAACAAAAACCCCCAAAATGCAGGTGAAAGGAGCTTTACGGTACCATTGCTGCATCCACAGTGTGACAGTCAGGAGAGACAAAACCTCCGGGTTCTGTGGAGAATGATTTGCGAGGATTATGCAGTAATTGTGTTTGACATGGTGGCCACCATATCTGCAGTTTACAACCTTCAGAGTCAGAGGCAATTACTGAGATGATAGGAGAAGATGAGATGAGGCAGTGAGGCTGGCTGTGAAACATTGTGGGATAGTGGTGTATTACGAAATAATAGTGCATATTACTAGCAAGCCTATATAGTAATAATTGTGTTGACATGTAGCTTTGTCATCTTCTGAATTAACAAATTCTACTCTGTTCGAAGGCTCTAAATGTAGGTTTCTAGTGTATAATCTTATTTCTGTACTAGATATAACTTTTCATCTTCCAGTAGATTTTTATTAGACGTTGCTGATACTGAGGTTATATAAGGTCAGCGTTGTTAGTTTATAAGACACCAGGGTGTTAGAAATATGAAGTGTGTGAGCATAGCTTTACTGTTAAGTAAGAATCAGTTATCTTACTTGTAACCGACAATTTAGTATTTCTTTAGTATAAACTAGGCTCTTTTATAGAGGTGCTGCGGAATTTTGTGTTATTGTGTTATTATGTAGAGGTGCTGCGGAATTTTGTGTTATTATGTAGAGGCGCTGCGGAATTTTGTGTCAGTAATAATTGTGAGATTAGCCCAGATATCCCCATGAGAAGATAGAGAAGATATACCATCATGCACTAAATCCAGAGAAGTGATGTCTTGCTGAACCCACAACTACAACTGATCTCTTAGTTACGTTTATAGTTCATGTGCATTTGGTAAAAAAACTTTTGAATATAAGATGTGCAGTTTTGGTACCACACACCTGTGTCTGTTGTCTTTGTGTCAGATTTTTATAGTATTGCTTGCTGGAGACAAACTCCTTAGGAGAATAACTGAAACTACACGCTGTTAGGTCAAAAACGGACTTTTCCCCTCAAGTAGGAAAACATAACTTTTACTTAATAAATTTAGTTGTATTCCGCATGAT
>NC_049983.1:28746433-28749639 GCF_000003815.2 Branchiostoma floridae
ACTTTGTAACTTAAAAGCTGCAAACCTGTCAGATAATCGATGCCAATAAAAAATATGCCATTTGAAGACTTTATTTTGGGGTCGTTTGACATAACTGCAGGATGTTTGGCCCGTGAACCAGAGGTCCTGGGTTCTAATCCGTTGATGTGCGACCGATATTGTGCCCTTGGGAAAGGCACTTTACACGACTTTCCTCACTTCACTCGGGATAAAATGAGTACCAAGCTTCTGTTAAGGACATCCTTCAGCTCAAAAAAGATGTTAAATGGAGGTTCCGTGTTTGAGGAGAGCCACACATTTAGCATATTAAAGAACCCACCATATCTATCCAAAAGACTAGGGGTCCTTCCTGGTGTGGTTCAAACCTACAGTCTTATGGCCGCACCTGGGGCAACTACTGTCGTCTTAAGGTTACCTGAGTTAGCGTTAAATGGCAGCTCGCTCCAGACCCTTACTATTTAGCCCCTCCCGTAGTGAGGTCGCAGCCCCTAGCTGCGAAGAGACAGTAGTCGGCCCACCCAATAATTGTAATATTTCTTGAACCACTGCTAACATCAGAGACCGCAGACTTACCCTTACTACTTTGCGACCCATCCAATCTTAGAGACAAAAAAATAGAAGATAAATGGTCACCATGGCAACAGATGAGCCAGAAGTACCACTAAACTCCCTTTAGAAAGACGCAAGTAATCTAATGCCATAGGAGCCCTGACGCACATCATTGTTAGTGAAGCTTATTCAGTAGGTGGAATCTTGTAGCCTCCTGTGTAGACTTCTGTAGCAGTTACTGTAGAGTTTATTTATTGGGAAGCGCTTGTTTGGGATTTTCAACAAGGGCTTAGAGGTTTGCTATGCTGGAAAAGAATTTCTGGGTGCGGCAAAACTTCTTTTCCTGGCAAAGAGTCGACGTTAGCCCTCGTTGGAAATCGAGAATCAGCGCTCCCAAAAGTAAACAACACCGCGCCAAACGTCTGCAAAGGAGGCTATAGCTAGGAACTTGACAGCTGAAATACAGACCAGATCACAAGCCAGAACTAGACAATTGTTGACAATTGACCCCTGAACTTTGAAAAGTGAGACTGATAGTGAACCATGTGATTACCACATACGCAGTTTGGTCCATTTGCCTGTGTCTATCTCAGATTGGATAAGACGTCCTAGGTGTAAAGGCTCTTCTCAGGCTTGATTTAAAAACAACAACAATGAATTTAAAACGAGTCACTGCACACAGTATAAACACAAACTTACAAAGGTCACTGCACACCATATATACACAAACTTACAAAGGGTCACTGCACACGATGTAAACACAAACTTACAAAGGGTCACTGCACACGATGTAAACAAACTTACAAAGGGTCAATGCACACGATATAAACAGAAAAGCGTCACTAGTGACATCTGACAACACTAGTGGCAGATGACCTTTGTAAGAAACCGGTTTTCCAGCAGGTGTAATTTACAGAACGCCACCTGGCGAACCTTAGCAGTAGTTCAGAACCATGTTTTGAAGCACAATTTCAGAAAGTACTTGGAAAAGAACGTTAGAGAACATGGCGATATCCCACTGCACTTTTCCAAACTACTATGCTCAGGAGGGACTCCAATGTCTACTACCTACATTACAGTGTCATTGGTAGATTATTTGCAAGTGTTGTAACTTCACAGGTTAGCCATTTACTTATATGTATCTAGAATTATGTGATAACGAGTTATGCTGTCCACAAACAGGCGCATAAAAATACAAAGCTCGCTGCAGTGCCGTAGGAAAACGTCAGGTGAACCATTTTCGAACTTGGCCTTCCTTTTCACAACCGCTACACATCTACCAAAAATCACAAAGTTCCATCGACAATTTCTCGAGTTACTTGCTGTTGACCTACATATAGACCCATCATAACCGAGAACATATGTTCATGTTATGTGCCACGCCATGGAAATAGAAAAGTTCTAAAATTACGGAATAAAGTTCTTCATAGGATGAAATTAAAGTAATTTACTGCCCGCAGTTGCATTGCAGAATACCAAGGCTGGATTTAAGACTCTTTGACACAGGAGCATGCAGATGAGCACATGACGTGGGTCAGTCTCTTTATTTATCTATTTATAGGTTCTGGCTGTTCAGCACGCACAGCCAGAGCTGCCCAACCAGCCTGTGGGTTTTACACAGGGATAGCTCTGCTGACAGACAAGGGCAGTTACAAATGGAATTTGACAAGGACAGGATAATTATCAAGTACATAAAAGAACATGATGTAATATAGTAGTCATAGTTGTTGGGTTTTTTTTGTTGTTGTTTGTTTCTCCTGTCGATTTGACATATGAGGAGACAGACAGGCTATTTGCCTGTTTGCCTGACCTGCACATGACTTTTTTATGGTGAAGGAGGGGTGTGTAATTAGTTCTCTACCTTCTCGTCCGCTGGAGCACTAAGTCTCATAGCACTAAGTAGTCATAGTATCTACAATAGACTCTACAACAGTATTTATCAACAACAACATATACAGCGAGAGGTCATGCTGGGTCACTGTATACACCTGTAAGGGTCCCCTTAAGACATTCCCAGAGTTTTCTATTAAAGGCGGAGTTTTCTTTTGGAGGAAGCAGCAGTTGTGACAGTGCGAGTAGAAGTAAGGAGGGTGTTCCAGGGTGATGTTGCTCGGTAGAAGAATGTTCTCTGGTCTCTGGTGGACTTAATGAGTTCAGATGTCAGGTGGTCGCTGTTCCTGAGGGAGTAACGTGACTCAGTGGCAGCCCGGGTTCTGGTCACCAGGGTTTGTCAGTGTGGAGGGCAGCGTCCATTGAGGAGCTTGTACAGGGTAAAAGCGGTGTGGAATCGTCGTTGGAACTGCAGTGATGGTTCAGTGTCTTGTTTCAGTTTCTCTCGTTGTGCTGCCACGGCTCTTCTGATGTGTGGGGGATCTCTAGTTCCCACATTTACCATTTACTCAAACATTTATAGTTATCATACATGGTAGAAGAATGCATTATCTGCCTGTAAATATAAGTTTTATACCAACGTTTATACTCATCATGTTACTGGGTATCAAAGTATTTCCAGAAAGTAAATCCACCAGGAGTCTATTTCGCACCCTTACATCTGAACACCCTGGAAGAATTGCAAAGAAAATGGCTTATGCAGTTCAATCCTGATAAGTGCTATATCATACACATAACGAACAAACGCACACCAAATGTGTCTCATA
>NC_049983.1:28751338-28754887 GCF_000003815.2 Branchiostoma floridae
ACTTCATTTGTATCTAGTACAAAAGTATGTTTGTTTTTTTTTAATTTGTATTGTTTATGTGTTTGTCAGCAGGGCTAGCCCTTTGTATTAGCCATAGGCTAGTTGGGCAGCCCTGGCTGTGTGTTCGGTGCAGCCAAACCAATAAATAAACTAGAAAGGCAACATTTTTGAAAAAAATGCAGGATGTGGGCGAAGGGAAAAGAAAGGAAAAATCGCAAGAAAAGAAACAACTAGAATGACAACATTTTCGCGAAAATGCAGCAAGTCTTTCCCGTGGCCTTTTTTTGAAGTTTAAGTCAAACTACCTTACACACAATAGTAATTGCCATTAGGTGCCCCGTATTCTCGGTTCACCCCTATTCTCGGCCTTTACCTGACGTCACGGGTTGTGCTGTGTAGCAATTATAAAGCTGAAATTCATGATCAGGTTCAGGTCCGGTACCGTACCGTAGCCTCCATTCCAAATTTGACTTAACGCCGCAGGCGACAGACATCGACGATACAGTATTTGGTATGGTCCGAGGCGTTGACGAGCCCCCCCTCCCCACATGGACCGTCCGACCGTTTAAACGCCGTCTTTTGAGGGCAATTAAAAAATAAATAAAAAGGCGTGTAAACTGAACGATGCTCTGTTTGCAAGATAAAATTGTTGTAAATATCAAAAAAGAAAAAAAAAAGGACAATTAAAAGAAAGTTGTTCCCGCCCGGAATCGAACCAGGGTTGACCTAGCGAAAAAAGCGCATACGTGGCTTGTGCTTTAGCCATTCGGCCAAGCTTGCCGTAACGTTATTGCCGGCATTTTAACAGGTAACATGTATACAAATGCAATGCGTAGCTTGAACACGTCCGTTCACTGTTTAATTTGCAAGATTCCAAGGTCCCATTTTCTGAAGATAATGTTTTTCTGTGCAAATTTATCAATCTTGTTCATTCCGTGGCGGGCAACTTCTTCCTTGAGCGCCTGTTTGGTCGAATGCATGGCCGATTTACTGCCGCGTCTCAGCTGCTATTATAAAACTGGATGCCGAATGACATTTTGTGTTCTCTGCGTTGATAGGTCCAGCTCTGACTTACACCCGAGACAGTCTGAATTTAGGCCAATCAAAAAGCTGGGAACGCGGAGTATTTGCTAACAGCTTCCATTTTTCTGAGTTTTGATTGGCTATTATCAAAATGGATGCCGATTGTGTCCTGCGCGTTGATAGGTTCACCTCTGACGTACAACCGAGAAAATGCGACTTTAGGCCAATCAAAAAGCTTGAAACATGGAGTACATGGAGGCTTCCATTTGTTTCTGATTTCCGGTGAAATACTTGTAAGAAAACTATATGTGTGGCTTCGCCCACATAATAAATAAATAGTACAAAACTCGTCGGCACTTACCCAAGACACAACGCGTCCATTGAAGCAGGGTAGTCGTGTAGTCTCATCTGTTATTTCTTCTTTAACGACCCTGGAAGAACACAAGGCAACAATATAAAACTCAGTGACAAATAAATATGGCTTACTTGACTTGACTTGACTTACTTGGGTATATTGTTTATTAGGAAGACCATACAAGATAGTATACAAACCTCAGTGTGATGTGTGACTCAAGCTAACCTTCTAGACAAAATTTTCCCACCCAATTAAAAACAACTGTCATAAATCAAGAACTGCTGAACTAAGAACTACTAAGGAAACATTGTTAACATAATGCAACACCAAAACGCAGTTTCCAGGTAGACTTTCAGAGGCATATTCATTCCCAAGCTACAATATTATTGTCGATGATGTTTATTTACGGAGCTACTATAAAACCATTCCTTCGGGAAGGATTTATGAGTGGCTGAGCGCTGTAATGTTATTTGTCTGTGTATGTCATTGCTGTAATGTTTCATTCCCAAGTAGAATTTACACTGCAACATGTTGTCATATCACAATCTTTAGCAATTAAGTCGATTGATTGATTGCCTGCGAAATGTTACCTAGAAAACTGCATGTTGGCAACATCCTAAGGTTGGGGTATATATTTGGTGGACTGAAACAGTTGCAATTTTAGCCATGGTAGTAAAAAGCAACATAGAATTTAGAAGTGGAACTTTCAGAGGATCATCATGGGGAACCAGTTTCCATGTATTGTAGGAATTGAGACTATAACAACTAGAACTTAAAAAATGATTGAATGAGCTATGATGACAGTAATATATCTTACGAATCAACTTAGAATCAAGTGTGACACTCATTTGGTGGTTTATCACAATGCACTAGTAATAATAAAAGGCTTTGTTTTGGTTTGGTTTGGAAAATTGCTGCTAAATTCTATTTCTTTTCTTTTTTTTAACCTGTATTTTTTAGTTTTTGGATACCAAGTGCATATTACAGGTGTGCAAAAAATACAAAACTTTCTATGACATTTACGATTTAGATAAACCCCACAACAACAGAAACCAAATAAACGGGAACTCCATAATGTTCTGAACTCTTAGTTCAACTCTACTGGGGGAAAATCTAGAGTTGTTTTAACCCTTGGCTGGGATGCATTTTCCATATGTATGTACTTCTATGGTAGACTGTTGTATATCATTCATCCTGTATATCAAATTCAGGACCACACAAACACTCTACCAAGGATGTTTACACATACTTGTACTTTTGCCAGTGTATCTATCTCTGTATGATTACAATGCCTCTTTTCTTTGGTGACAAATTTATCAGCAAATTGATCAGCCTATGGCTTCCTTTTGTGTGTAAAGCATTGCGATGTAAATTTGACCAGACTGCAAAGTGTCTTGAGCTTTGTCTTTTCACATTTCTTGATACACACAGTAAGACTTAGAGCTTGCCAAGGTATGACTGATTCACTTTGAACTCATAAGACCCCAACTCATATCCATTACTTCAACAAAAGGCTTGGGATATATCCTCTAAGGTTTTTGCCAATGCCAGGGGGATAATAATACTTTCTAAGCCAAATTCTCATAAGATTCTAAATGGCATGTGTGCGAGATTTTGTGTGCGAGATTTTGTGTCCTGAACATAAGCCTAGCCGCAGAGGAAGTTGGACTTCAAAAACAAGTCTGGTATGCTTGCAAGGATCCTTCTGAGAGGTCATTTCTGATTCAAGATGGCTGCTGTCTGTGTTGGGAGTGAAAATTCAAGGGTCAGTAATCACCACAAATCAACACAACCACGCGTACAACCAGTTCCTGCTGCCTACGATCAGCGTCTCTTCATTTTCACAGTCCTTTCTAACTCTGGACTAACTCCTGATCGTCTGTAGCGAGAAAATTGCTGTTTTTTAAAGCACGTTTTCACAGAATCCGCTATGTTTATGCAAGGAACAGCTTTTCATGGCTAGGAAATCGACCTCATTTTGAAATGGACAACATTCCTGTGTGAAATTGACCCCAAGTGGTCCGTGAACCACGCTAAGATCGCAGACACATTATCGACTCTGTATTTATACCACTTCTAGTGTGCTCTCGGCGATAAATGGACTAATTTCGGAGGTCAGATCTCCAATATGCCTCTTTCCTACAGCGCGATCGCGAATAGGTAAAGCAGCA
>NC_049983.1:28754987-28755605 GCF_000003815.2 Branchiostoma floridae
TGGGCACTCAAAATGACTTATCGAGATCGCGTACTTTTGAGCAAAGAAACGGCATCAAAGATGCCATGATTTTTCATGATCCCACAACTACAAACTAAATAAACCAAGCTATCCCTAGCTGCTAGGTCGAGCCCAAAATGGAAAACTTCCTACGATGAACAAGACGGGTGGGGGAAGCTTGGGGAGGGCTAGAGCTCCCCGATCGACCACCCAACGACTCTAAACCACACACCAAACACCTGAAGTTTAACCACAATGAGCAAATATCAAGGTTATCACGCCAATCAGGAGCTAGCTGCCCAAAACTTACCCGAAATCATCGTCCATAGACTTGAAGAAGAACTTATAGTTGGGCCGGTTGAGGACATTTTTGAAGTCGCCCAGTGTGACGCGATCGGCAGGGATTGGGAGCTTCACTAGGTACGGTGTGTCCTCATCATCGATGTGGTAAATGATTTTCGTCTCCTCCATGGCCGGAGACGGCACCAGGGAGGGGAAACTGAGGGGATATTGGGCCAAAATAGCACCCGAAATGGCCGCAGTCTTCAGTCCGATTCCCAATATGCAAATGTAGCGACGTAATTCTGACACTTATTTGCGCTGTTCCATTCACGACCG
>NC_049983.1:28755705-28759471 GCF_000003815.2 Branchiostoma floridae
ATTTAGTTAGGGAACGGAAGTTAAGGATACTAATAAGTTAGGCAGAACAGTATCAGTTAGAGGAGTGTACCCCTACGATGATCTATGATGACACAACGTACGACTTGTTTTTAAACTTATCAAAGATCTGTGGAATGCGTCATATCATCACATCGTCACATGTGACGTTCCAGCTTAACGATGTGCAGGCTGTTGTATAGACCCCACAATTAAAAGGTTGTATACACAGCACGCACATCCACAGACAATGCCTTTTGTCCATCCACAGGCAGTGCTTTTGTCCTTCTATTCATTGGTGCAGGAAGTGCGGAATGCGAAACTATGAACCTGTTTTTTACTCAGTAAATGGAGGGTAGGGCAGACGTCAAAGTTGAGTTGCGCAGTAGACGGCACAAAATGGTTATAGTGCCTCTTAAAATCCTAGAAAATACTTTTTTTCCTTGAAATTTTGGCCCAACCCTGAGTTTGCACCGGTCACCACCCTGTTTTCTTTTAATGGTTCTAAAGATGATCCTTGTGACTGTCTGTTGGAGAAACATTTTTAAGATTAAAATTGGGATTAGTACTTTTCCTGAAGCCTTCTTTCTGTGCATTTTAACAAGCTTTCCTACGAGAGGTTCAACTGTGGGGCTCCCAGGTTGGCCCAGCAGGCTCTATCGGCAGCCATCCTCCTAATATCCTTCCAGCTGAAAACTAAGTGAAAAGTGTGAAAACTGAAATTTATAGACCTATGACACTTTTGCCATATCTTAAAGACAAATCTAGGTACATCTTTAGGTAAATGGCTAACCTGTGAAGTTATAACACTAGCAAATAAACTACCAATGGCATTGTAGTAGACATTGAAATCCTTCCTGACAATAGTAGTTTGGACACGTGAAGTGGGATATTGTCATACTCTCTATTGTTATTTTCCCAGTACATACAAATTGTGCTTCAAGATCTGATTCTGCGCTACTGCAGATGTTCACCAGATGGCATTTTTGAACAATACACAGTACAAGTTTTTGCACGAAGGTCATCCGCCACTAGTGTTTAGATGACACTAGTGACGTTTTAGTGTTTATGCTGTGTGCAGTGTACCTTTTAAAATTCAGTGTTTATATTATGTGCAGTGACCCTTTTTAAATTGCCATATGTTTATTCAAAAGGGACCCTTTTTAAATTAGTTTCATACCTTGTGTAGTTTTTATCATTCTCAACCAATCTCAAAAGCCTAATCTAAGATAGAAATGGCAATAAATAGACCAAACTGAATCAATGTCAGAATAAAATGGTCTACTATAAATCTCACTTTCCAAATTGCAGGGGGTCAAAATGTAGAGAGACTTCTCCTCCCTTCATCAAACTGAATAAACAAAACTGTGCAACAATCAATAAATTAACAAAACTGTGTACGTAACCATCAATAAATGCGCGTCTTTCGCGGGGCTCATCACACCAGAAATGTTGTGCTGTGTACTTTTAGATGTTTTCCTAAGGAGTTTGTCACTAGCAATCCTATCGAGGACACAAAGACAACAGACACGGGTGTGTGGTACCAAAGCTGCACATCTTAAAAAAAACTTCGAACCAAACGCAAATAAACAATGTAGCTAAGCGATCAGTTCTAGTTGTGAGTTGAGTATGACATCACTTCTCTGGATTTAGTACATGGTGGCATCTCTTCTCTATCTTCTCGGAGTGACATCTACGTTTATCTCACAATTATTACTGACACAAAATTCCGCAACACCTCTACATAATAACACAAAATTCCACAGCACCTCTACATATTATTATGATAACACAAGTTTCTGCAGCATCTCTGCATAATAACACGATAACGCAAAATTCCGCGGCACCTCTACACACATCTAAAACACTAGATCATGTCTGCATTAGAAATACAACATCAAGCACATTGTAGGTTACATGCAAGGTAAATGGCTACTGGGAGATGAACGTCACATTTAGAGCCTTCGAAAAGAATGAGATTTAGTGGTTTAAGTCTGAAGATGACAAAGTTAACGTCATCACGATTAGAAGTATAGGCTTACTAGTAATTTGCACTCATAGTATTTAGTAGAACACCACTATCCCACAATGTTTCACAGCCAGCCTCACTACCCTTTGGCGATCCTCATCTCGTCTCACCTCCTCTAATCTTAACTCCTTAATTGCCTCTTAATCTGACTGTTGTAAACTGCAGATATGGCTGCCGCCATGCCAAACACAATTACTGCATAATCCTTACAAAACATCCTCCACAGAACCCTGAGATTTTGTCTCTAACAGGTTAAACATGTCTGACACAATGTAACATTCTACACAGAACAATGAGGTTTTGTCTCTAACAGGTTAAACATGTCTGACACTCTGTAACATTCTACACAGAACAATGAGGTTTTGTCTCTAACAGGGTAAACATGTCTGACACAATGTAACATTCTACACAGAACAATGAGGTTTTGTCTCTAACAGGTTAAACATGTCTGACACTCTGTACCATTCTACACAGAACAATGAGGTTTTGTCTCTAACAGGTTGACATGTCTGACACACTGTAACATTCTACACATAACAATGAGGTTTTGTCCCTAACAGGTTAAACATGTCTGACACACTGTAACATTCTACACAGAACGATGAGGTTTTGTCTCTAACAGGTTAAACATGTCTGACACACTGTAACATTCTACACAGAACAATGAGGTTTTGTCTCTAACAGGTTAAACATGTCTGACACACTGTTACCGTCTCCACAGAACTCTGAGGTTTTGTCTCTAAGAGGTAAAACATGTCTGACACACTGTAACATTCTACACAGAACAATGAGGTTTTGTCTCTAACAAGTTTAACATGTCTGGCACACTGTAACATTCTACACAGAACAATGAGGTTTTGTCTCTAACAGGTTGAACATGTCTGACACACTGTAACATTCGACACAGAACGATGAGGTTTTGTCTCTAACAGGTTTAACATGTCTGGCACACTGTAACATTCTACACAGAACAATGAGGTTTTGTCTCTAACAAGTTAAACATATCTGACACACTGTAACATTCTCCACAGAACCCTGGGGTTTTGTCTCTAACAGGTTAAACATGTCTGACACACTGTAACATTCGACACAGAACAATGAGGTTTTGTCTCTAACAAGTTAAACATGTGTGACACACTGTAACATTCTCCACAGAACCCTGGGGTTTTGTCTCTAACAGGTTAAACATGTCTGACACACTGTAACATTCTACACAAAACAATAAAGTTAAAAAAGGGCGAAAAATTAGGAAAAGATGAGATAAGAGGGACAGCACTGAACTACTACCGTAACTACTGCTAGGGATTGAGAAAGGAGAGAGATGTTGAGAAAGAGGAGATTGATGAAAGGAGTGAGATTAAGAAAGGGCGAGATTTTGAGAAAGGGCGAGATTGAGAAAGGGAGAGATGGAGAAATGGAGAGATTAATGGATTTAGAAAGGAGGAGATTAAGAAAGGGAGACATTAACAAAGGGAGAGATTGATGGATTGAGAAATACGAGAGATTGAGAATGGCAGAGATACCGAGGTTGAGAAAGATTATATTGAGAAAGAGAAATTAGGAAAACGAAAGGTCTAAAATCCATCTGTTGCTGACATTTCGTGCCTCACTGCAGAGACGACTACTCGGGTTTTGGGGTGGCGTTGGCAGCCTTGTCCTTTCCCCTAGTGCTCAGGCGAATAGTTGTCAACACCTGAAATAAACACTAATCCAGTATACTTTTCTTACTTCGAAGAGATT